>NW_015386770.1:49585-71783 GCF_001527695.2 Protobothrops mucrosquamatus | reverse complement strand
AGGTTTTTAGTAAATTTGCTCTTTTTTTTAAATATTTTACCTACTCATGTAGAATAATGTACTTTGTGGAGTTAGAGATATTAATACCTGTTTACTTATATCTGAATATTATCCTGGGATTAGGTTTGGGAAGTCCGGGGGGGTGGGGGGTGGGGTTTTTTTTTATATAGCATTGTGTAACACTTGTGATGTTTTTTTTTTATGATGAAAAATAATAAAAATCTTTAAAAAACAAAAACAAAAACAAACAGCCCCCCCAGCTGCCAATCCTCAACAGAAATGTTCACAACAACAAAAGGAGTTGCAAACAAAACCTACATGGAGGAGTTCCAGGCAGAGAAATGGTCTAAAGATCTCCTCTGCCTGAAAGCAGATGAAAGCATCTCCAGGGACCTGGAGGAAGCTGGACCTTTTGGCGAAGAAGACCGACCCAGATGGACACTCAGAGTCAGTAAGAAGGATGGATGGGAGGAAAAAACCCCTAAAGTTACCCTGACCCGAGGAGGAGGAAAAAAGAAGGCAAAGAAAAAGAATCCAGAGCAGGGGTGTCAAACTGCCGGCCCACAGGCCAGTTTCATCATACCGGAGCCGCACCCACCCCATTGCCAGCAATAGCAAAAAAGCTCCGATACATTGTGCAACATCACGTGACGTCGCGAGTTTTACATGTCTGATCCAGAGTCTGCTGCCTCCTGATAAGGACGGAGAGAAAGAGAGGCGGAAAGGGGGTGCAATGGAAGTATGTGAAAAAGACTCTCAATGAATTTAAGATGCAGCTGAAAGAAAGCCATGAGTTGGAAGAAGAGTCGGAGGAGGAATCAGAGGAGGATAAGCCAGAAGTTCCTGAGACGGCAGCAGCAGTTCTTTTCCGGACCTCTTGTCAGAACCCATATCTTAACAGGCCCCTTTCTTTGTTGCTACCTAAACCTCATTCTCTTTCTTCCTGGGTTCTGCCATACTCCTGGAAGGGGGGGGAATGCTTGTGGGTTATTGCCTTAACTTTATCGCTACAATGTAACACTTTGCTGTTTCTGTATATTTCTTCTGTGAACTATCTCTCCCCTCGTTGTCAGCTAGAAAGAGGGGGGAGAAGAAAGGAATGCACCTCCAGCAACTGATTTATCTCCGCATTCACAAGGGAAGGTACGAAAAAGCCGACAAAACATCTCTGCTATACTGAGACAGCCTGATGTTATCTCCTTTTTTCCACAACAAACTTAAGACCTGGGGATTGGCCTGTTGAACTGACCAGATGAACTATGGGATGGGGTTTGCTTGGGACACTTTTAACCTATCGATCTGAGCGGGAAACCCTCAAATCCTGTCTATTATGCCTGCTATCAGCTTCTCCTAATAAAAGCTCCTTTTGGAAGAAACTGCTTCCATGAGTTCTACTTTCTTAGGATGAGGTATTGAAGTGGGCCCTGACATTAGACAGGATCTGCAGTAATAGTCAGCCCAGAAGGAAAGCCCTTACCAGGAGACTTTGCAAGATCATGTCAGATAATGGAGCAGGGAAGGAAGAATCAACCATGAAGGGAGTTTCTTCCTGCCGGCCAGACCCCTGCAAGCTATCCAGTTCTGAGCCCTCCAGCTCATCAGAAGAAGAGGTAGTCGAAGTGTGTTGCCACAAGCCTCAGTGATCGATGGGTGTTGAAAAAAAGGATGACTGGGAGAAGAAGGTGAGAAAGGTGACACTAAGATGAGGCAGTCACCAGCCAGGTTGGAAGGAAGAAATGCAGAAATTCATAGACAAAAACTTAGAGGGGGATTTCATTCAACCAGCAAAACCAAAAGTGGCTGCCCCTGTCTTGTTCAGAGAGAAAAAAAGATGGAGACTATGGAGGAGCATGTAAAATTGGTTAGAGCAGTCCTAAACAAACTGTGGGCGGCTTATCTCTATGCCAAACTGCCTAAATGTGAATTTCATAAAGATAAAATAGATTACCTGGGATCCCACATCTCCCCCGAAGGCATAGTAATGGATCCTGAAAAAGTTAGGGTGGTATTAGAATGGGCAGCACCCTGCACAAGAAAGCAACTACAAAGCTTCTTGGGATTTGCCAATTTCTACCACCATTTTATTTTCTCATTTGCTCAAATAGCCTTGCCTATAGCAGGATAGCAGGATAGACTGTAGGCTTACTTTTTTAGAGTTTTTACCAGTGTATAAGGAGCAAAATGGAAAAGGCCAGCATATAGCAGAATTCAATATGTGGCTAAAAGAGTGGTGTAAAGGGGAAGGCTTTGGTTATAATAGTCACAATGTCTGTAGCTGGTCCAATGAAAAAACGTACAAAAGAGATGGTTTGCATCTATCAAAGAAAGGGACTCAGTTGCTCGGCAATAAATTCACAGATTTTCGGAGGAATATTTAAACTAAACAGTGAGTTAATTGATACAGAACATCCCTGTCCCTGGCTATCTAAAAATTATAGGACTATCAGTGCATGTAACCTGGATGTGTGTGTGAACAAGAATATCAACCTTGCTGTCAAACAAAATCAAGCTTTTAATAGCGAGTGCCACACAAAGTGCACTAACCAAATAGGTGGTAAAATAATAGGGGAACTCAGGCACCACACAGGTTATGTAGAAAGTAAACACAGGGTCAGTCATAAAGGACTCAAATGTCTATACATCAATGCACAGAGTATGAACAGCAAACAGGGTGAACTAGAAATTCAGGTTAATGAGGGCAGATATGATATTGTTGCCATTATGGAAACATGGTGGGATGAAACCCACAAATGAAACACACAGCTAGAGGGATTTAAATTATTTAAAAGAAACAGACCAAATAAAAGAGGAGGTGGAGTTGCTCTCTATATAAGAAATAACTACATCTCTACAGAAATAGAGCACAACAATGATGAAAACTATCTTGAATGCATTTGGGTAAATATAAAGGGGGGGGAATAACATTGCCATAGGCCACCCAACGAACAGAGGAAATAGATGAACTTTTTCCTAGTCAGCTAACTAAGGTATGTAGGAAGCACATCACAATAGTAATGGGGGACTTTAATTACCCTGACATCAACTGGGAGACAAACTCTGCACCAGGTGGAAGATCAAACAGATTCCTGACAAACCTAGCAGACAACTTTGTCTCCCAAAAAGTAGAGAAGGGAACTAGGGGATTAGACATATTGGATCTAATTCTCACTAACAGAGATGAAATGATAGAAAGTGTTGAAGCCGCAGGAACCTTGGGAGGAAGTGATAATGCAATATTGGAATTCAACATTATGGAAGCACAAGCAATAGAACACAGTCAAACTAGAGTCTTGGACTTTAAGAGAGCTAATTTCAATAAACTTAGAGAGGGCTTGGGAAGGATTCCATGTATGAGAATCTTCAAGGGGAAAACAACTCAAGAAGCTTGGGAAATTTTGAAAAGTGAGATAATAAAAGCCCAGTCTAGCACAATACCAACCAAGAAGAAAAATAACAGCTCTCAAAAGAAATCAGCATGGCTGCATAAAGAACTCTCTGATAAATTGAAAGATAAAAAGGACAAGTATAAAAAGTGGAAAGAGAGGCACATAACTAAGGCAGAATATCAGCAAATAGCCTGAGCCTGCAAAGATGAAGTAAGAAAAGCTAAGGCTCAAAATGAACTAAGGCTTGCGACCAAAGTCAAAAATAACAAAAAAAGCTTCTTTCAACATGTAAAAAACAAGAAAAAAGTGAAGGAAACGATTGATCCATTAGTGGGTGAAAGTGGCAAGAAGGTGACAAGCAACAGGGAGAAAGCAGAACTATTTAACTTGTTTTTCGCATCTGTCTTTACACAAAGGGAAAATACAGACCAACCTATCAAAAATAGTGCCATAAAAAACAGAATAGAAACACAATAAGATAGGCAAGAAAATGGTAAGTGAGAACCTATCAAGCCTAGACGAGTTCAAATCACCAGGACCAGATGGATTACACCCCAAGGTTCTCAAGGAACTGGCAGATGTGATCTCAGAACCATTGAACTATATTTTTCAAAGATCCTGGAGCACTGGGGAACTACCGGAGGACAGGAAAAGAGCTGATGTAGTTCCCATCTTCAAAAAAGGGAAAAAATGGATCCAGGAAATTACAGACCTATCAGCCTGACCTCAATACCTGGGAAGATTTTGGAAAAGATAATCAAATAATTTATCAGTGAACACCTAGAGACAAACACAGTCATTACCAAAAGCCCAGGTGGATTTGTCAAAAACAGATCATGCCAGACAAATCTTATTGCATTCTTTGACCTGGCGACAAAATTAGTAGACCAGAGGAATGCTGGGGGTATAATTTACTTGGACTTCAGTAAGGCATTTGATAAAGTAGATCACAACCTACTACTTGATTAGATAGAAAAATGTGGGTTAAATAGCATGACCACCAGATGGATTTGTAGCTGGCTGACTGGCCATACTCAGTGAATGGTCCTCAATGGAACCACATCTACATGGAGGAAAGTGTGAAACTCTGTTCTGGGCCCAGTGCTTTTCAACATCTTCATCAACGATTTGGACAAGGGGATAGATGGGGAACTCATCAAATTTGCAGACGACACCAAGCTGGTAGGATTAGCCAACACTCCAGAAAGCAGGCTTAAGATACAGGAGGATCTGGACAGACTTGAACACTGGGTGCTATCCAACAAAATGAAATTCAATGATGAAAAAAATAAGGTTCTACATTTAGGCAAGAAAAACCAAATGTACAGGTATGGTATAGGGGGTACCTTGCTCAATAATAGTAACTGTGAGAGGGATCTTGGAGTCCTAGTGGACAATCACTTAGATATGAGCCAGCAGTGTGCTGCAGCTGCCAAAAAAGCCAGCACAGTGCTAGGCTGCATTAACAGAGGGATATAATCAAGATCACCTGAAGTATTAATGCCACTTTACAATGCCTTGGTAAGGCCACACTTGGAATACTGCATCCAGTTTTGGATACCACGATGTAAAAAAGATGTTGAGACTCTAGAAAGAGTACAGAGAAGAGCAACAAAGATGATTAGAGGACTGGAGGCTAAAACATATAAGCAACGGTTGCTGGAATTGGGTATGTCTAGTTTAATGAAGAGAAGGACGAGGGGTGACATAATAGCAGTGTTCCAATATCTCAGGGGCTGCCACAAAGAAGAGGGAATCAAGCTATTCTCCAAAGCACCTGAAGACAGGACAAGAAGCAACGAATGGAAACTAATCAAGGAGAGAAGCAAACTAGAACTAAGGAGAAACTTCCTGACAGTTAGAACAATTAACCAGTGGAACAACCTGCCTCCAGAAGCAGTGAATGCTCCAACACTGAAGGTTTTTAAGAAGAGAATGGACAGCCATTTGTCAGAAATGGTATAGGGTTTCCTGCCTGAGCAGGGGGTTGGACTAGATGACCTCCAAGGTCCCTTCCAACTTTATTATTATTATTATTATTATTATTATTATTATTATTATTATTATTATTATTATTATTATTATTATTATTATTATTATTAACTTGTTAAAGACCAGGAGGAAGGCAAACCAAAACTCAGCCAGCTGCTGAAATGGACGGTAGAATGCCAAGCCGCATTTGAGAGACTGAAAAGATTGTTCTCCGCCGAACCCATTCTGTGGCACCCCAACACCAACAAGCCTTTTGTAATTCAAGCAGACACTAACGATGTAGTGGTGGGGGCCGTATTACTGCAGGAAAATGATAAAGGGGTATTACAGCCCTGTGTGTACACATCAAGGAAGCTCACTGAAACTGAACAAAGGTGGGCGGTCTGGGAAAAGGAGGCATACACAGTGAGATGGGTGCTTCTCACCTGGCGGCATTTCCTGGAGGGGAACAAAATCCCCTTCCAGGTGTGTACTGACCATAAAAACCTGGAAGCACTAAAGACACCAAGGAAAGTTACCCCTAAACAAGCCCGGTGGTCGCAACGTTTCCACTGGTTCAACTTCATCATAAAACATCTACCGGGGGATGGAGAACTTTCTGGCAGATGCATTATCCAGAATGCCTTAATACAATAACACCCAACCCAGTGTAACAAAACCACTCATGCCTGAAACACAGATGGCAGCACGAGTAACTACCCGAGCACAAGCCAAGCTACAAAATCCCTTAGCCAGCCAGGTAGGAATTGAATTCAGAAAAGCACTAGAAACTGATGAGTGGTTCCTAAACCACAAAAACCTGTGCACCATTACAGATGGTCTACTATGGGTAGGGGAGAAGTTATATATACCCAAGAATCAGAGACTAGCATTCATGCAACTTTGCCATGATTCAAAATCAGCAGGCCATTTTGGGTTCATGAAAACGCTGCAGTTAGTTAAGAAGCAGTTTTGGTGGCCATCAATTATGTGGCCAGCTACCCAACATGTGCATCAGCCAAAAGATTACAAGGGAAATCACCTGGGCTACTACAACTGGTAGCAACCTCCTCAGTGCCCTGGAAGGAAATTAGCATGGACTTTATAGTAGAACTACCAGAGAGAAGCGGAAACACAGTCATTTGGGTTGTGACAGATCTATTTTCCAAGCAATTACATTTTATACCCTGCTCAAAAATCCCTACAGCAAAGACACTAGCAAAGTTGTTTGTACAACACATCTATCGCTTGCATGGGGCACCCCAATGCATCATATCAGACAGAGGGGTGCAGTTCACATCAGAATTTTGGAAGACATTTTTAACCCTTTTAGGGGCCATCCAGGGGCTGTCATCTAGTCATCATCTGCAAACGAATGGTGGGACAGAACATTTGAATTCAGTACTTGAACAATATCTTAGATGCTTTATTAATTACCAACAGACAAACTGGACTGACCTGCTTCCATTTGCCGAAGTCACTTACCACAATGCCGTTCATTCTAGCATGGGCTACACCCCATTTCAAATAGCCACAGGACAAAGCTTCAACCTGATGTCAGAACTGTCAACTACCAAACCTGCCATCCCCTCCCTAAAAGAATGGATCACACAACTAAAAAACACTTGGCCAGTAGTTAGAAAGGCACTGGATGAGGCTAGACAAGCATACAAAGCTCAGGCAGACAAAAAGAGAATTGAGCCAAAACCTTTCACTATAGGAGAGATGGTTTACCTGTCCACCAAATATCTAAAATCCCGGCAACCATCAAAGAAATTAGGACCCAAATATATAGGACCATTCCCCATCATTAGAATCATAAACCCGGTAATGGTGGAATTAAAATTACCAAAATCCCTCAGACAGATCCACTCGATTTTTCACTGTAGCCTCCTAAAAGCTGGTCACCTTTAAGACCAGCTGTTGCTCCACCTCCTCCTCCCATCATGGTTGAAGGAGAACAACATTTTGAAATCAGAGAAATCCTAGACTCCAGGAAACACCATGGCACAACTCAATACTTAGTAGCATGGAAACACCTCCCATCCTCCCAAAATGAGTGGGTCCACAAACGCCACATTAACGCTCCTAAACTGCTCAAAAAATTTCACACTGAATATCCAAACAAATCTGATTAACCTATATGCAATTGTCTCTATTTCTCCACAGGTGGATCTCTATTTCTTTTAAGGGAGGCTGGATGTCAGAACCCATATCTTAACAGGCCCCTTTCTTTGTTGCTACCCAAACCTTATTCTCTTTCTTTCTTGGGTTCTGCCATACTCCTGGAAGGGAGGGGGGAAATGCTTCCGGGTTATTGACTTCCTCTATCACTACAATGTAACACTTTGTTGTTTCTGCATATTTCTTCTGTGAACTATCTCTCCCCTTGTTGTCAGCTAGAAAGAGGGGGGAAAGAAAGGAATGCACCTCCAGCAACTGATTTATCTCCGCATTCACAAGGGAAGGTGCGAAAAGCCGACAAAACATCTCTGCTACACCGAGACAGCCTGATGTTATCTCCTTTTTCCCACAACAAACTTAAGACCTGGGGATTAGCCTGTTTGAACTGACCAGATGAACTATGGGATGGGGTTTGCTTGGGACACTTTTAACCTATCGATCTGAGCAGGAAACCCTCAGATTCTGTCTATTATGCCTGCTATCAGCTTCTCCTAATAAAAGCTCATTTTGGAAGAAACTGGTTCCACGAGTTCTGCTTTCTTAGGATGAGGTATTGAAGTGGGCCCTGACACCTCTGGTAGTTCTTTGAAAGATATAGTTCAGTGGTTCTGAGATCATATCTGCCAGTTCCTTGAGAACCTTGGGGTGTAATCCATCTGGTCTGGGTGATTTGAACTCGTCTAGGGTGGACAGATGTTCACTTACCAGTTTCTTGCCTATCTTAACTTGTGTTTCTAATCTGCTTTTTATGGTACTGTTTTTGATAGGTTGGTCTGTTTTTCCCCTTTGTGTAAAGATGGACGCAAAAAATGAGTTAATTTAATACTCTTCCCATGGTGTTCTCCACCCAATGGCTTGGTCATTACATCTGCCAGATTGTCATCTGAAGAACAATGAAGCAAGCGAATTAGTTTACTTCTTTTTTATAAACAAGTTTTATTGGTTTTTTAATTTTTACATCAGAGTGCTCAAGAAACACCGTGGTGATGGGGTAATCAATCATCCAAAAACAAAGTCATACATATATAACTCAAATTAATTCATTAAAAGTTCTCTCTCTATTTCCCTCAGATAGTATAACATATTTAGATTAATCCATTTCTACATGAAATTCAATCAGTCAAAACAATCATTAATAACATTACATCTATGTAAATCCAAATCCTGTTTTTAAGCTTTACTAATTTACAATTACCATATTCCAATTTAGTCTTGAATAAACATATTATTAGCACTTCGGGTATCCCTTATACAATACACATAGTATTCCGACAGTAACATTCTAATATTTCCACATATATTCTATTTCTTAGTCTAACAGATCATTGATTGGTACCATTTCTTCTCTTATCACAAATCTCTCCTATTCTTCTTCCATTACAAAATAGTTATCCTACTTAAAATAATAATATTACTCTACTCTATTTTAAATATATAATCTGTCAGTCAATCTATTTCTATAGAAAAAAAATTAGGTAAAATTTAAATCTCGTCCAAGTAATTATCATATCTAAAACAAGCATATTTTTACACAAAATATCATATTGCTAACTTCACATACTCAGTTAATTGTTAAATCAGTCCAGATCTCTAAAGCCTTTTTAACCCATTAAGTAAAATTTTAAATCACATTTTTAAATCTAACTCTAGCTTTCTTTCTGTGCCAGGCCGGTTTCCATACCGTGTCTGTATCATCAAATCTCAATATTTGAGTACGGGTATTTATCGACACATCAATCTGGTCTAAGTTCTCTTCCCCTTCTTCCAGTATAATCTGGATAGTATAGTCAATTTTATTCAATGTTGTTGTTACTAGCTGATTATCCAGATTATCACAGCTTTCAATAGATTGCATCTGGAAGGCAGTTCCTGTTGCTTTTAAGAATGCAAGTATTCCAGCTGAAGTCATTCTTTGATCCTCAGAGTTCTCCATAATTTGTACGTAGACTTATGAAATATCCTCTTCTGTAGTGATTAATTAACTTGTGGAATGATCAATTAGACTCTCAATTTGAGATTTTAAGTCAAGCGTTTTTCTAGAGCTCAATTGATCAGTAGCTTCTTCCTCTATCTCTTTAGATTGTGTGCACTGTTGCATATAGGCCTCTTTAAAGCTAATCTGTTCCTCCTTTATTTTCCTTGGCCTATAGGTTGGTCCTTTAAAATTTGAAATTCAGTTTGTGGTTCTGCAATATGATCTTTAATTTTTCTCCAGGATTTCATGTACTCTATAGCTTCCAGGATTTTTTCCAATATAAGCTCATAATCAAGCTGTGGGTAAGATTCCTCCATTTCCGTAATAAAATAGTCTTTTAGTAGAAGCTATATGTATTAAAAGTCAACAAATATCCACCTCCACAATTTCTAGTAAGCAAATTCAACCCACAGCTGTTTCAAAGCCTTTATATTTTCCCTTTTATTATCATTTGAAAGTCAAATCCATCTTCAAATACCAAGAGAAAGTACAATTACAGTAACACCTTTTACCACAAGATGTCCTCAGTAGGCTGTAAAATCTTTTTTTCCCGAATTAAAAAGCTTTTATCTCATTAGAAAAGTAGAGAGAAAAAGCAAGTATCTCCAGCATAGTAGATAAAATAATAATAATGTTCTATGATAAGGATTTTTTCAGGGCCCCAAAATATCCAAAAAATTAAATATCCAATTAAAATTTACTGTTTTGTAGTTTTGTTCCAGGCTTTTTTTCCCAAGTAAACAAACACCGTTCTCTTAAGGCAGGGAAGTCATTCAGAGGCTTTTTACAGGAAAATAATTGGGGCTAAGAGAGGGAAGGAAAGGTCTCACCTGGATTTCTCCATGGTGGTTGATCACGCTTAGCTGTTCTTCTGACTTTCGACTGGTGCAGCTGGGTGATCGGCCATGATCTTTTCTCCAACGGCCCTAAGGAGCTCCTCGATGGTGGTCGCCCCTCCAGGGTGACTTTTCGACCCAATTAAGGGTCTACCGGCAGAGGGAAAGCAGCCGGCGAAGAGACGGAGCTCTCCACACGACTGCACACACCGTGATCCGGAACCGGAAGTTCGAATTGGTTTACTTTTGATGGCTTCTCTGACATTACAATACTTAATGTCCACATGCTTGCTTCTACTTTTTACTCTGTCACCTGTTGCTATTTTAACGCAAGCAGCATTATCTTCAAATACTGCTACAACTTCTTTAACTTTTATGTTTAAATCCTTTAACAACTGTACATACCAGGTTACCTCTGAACAAAGTTCAAACAGAGCAATAAATTCTGCCTCCACAGTAGAAATAGCTACAGTTGTTTGTTTTCTGGACTTCCATACAATCAAAGTCCCTCCAAATAATACCATAAACCCAGAATTGGACTTTCTGGTTTGCACATCATTGGCATAATCACCGTCAACATAACATTTTAACTTTAATTCTTTAGAGACCTGCATTTGAAGACCCAAATTCACAGCTCCCTTCAAATACTTGAGAATTCTCTTCACACCCATCCAATGCAACTGTGTTGGTGCGGCAGTAAAGCGACTTAAGATACTTACTGCACAAGCTATGTCTGGTCTGGACCACTGTGACAGATATATCAGGCTCGCTATTGCTGACTGATATATCTCCTGATCACAGGCTTCACTTTTGTCCTCACCCAAAGTGTTGTGAAAATCTATGCTCATAGGTGTTGGAGCAGAATTACAATCCTTCATATTGTATCTCTCCAACAGTTGTTCAATTTTCCTTCTTTGACCCAGAATGTAGCCATCTTTCTCAGTTTTTTGTATCTCTACACCAAGATAGTTTTGTATTTCACCCAGACTTTTCAACTCAAACTTTTTCTCCAATTGTTTAGTAAATTCCTTCACCTGTGCCAGATCCTTTGCAATGAAGCAAAGATCATCCACAAATGCTAATAACTGGCAATCCCCACCATGGAACCTTGCAGTATATATGCAACCTTACAACTCTTGAACCCAAGACCCTTCAATGCCACATTTAAACAGATGTTCCAGTTTTGGGCCAATTGCTTCAGCCCATAAATGGCCTTGTTCAGTTTATACACAGTGCCAGGCTTTTTACTTTCATACCTCAGTGCTTGAACCATGTAAATTTCTTCCTCCAACTCTGAATTGAAGAATGCTGTGGTTATATCAAAGTTTCAAATTTTATGCCCACGTGCCGTTGCCAATGCTAGTGACAACCTTATTGTTTCACTTTTACCATTGGTACAAATACCTCATCATAGTACACATTTTTCTTGTGCAAAAACTGCTATGCCACTAATCTTGCCTTATATTGGACTTCATTGTTGGATAACATTTTCTTTTTGTATACCCATTTATATTCTACAGCTTTGTAACCTTGTGGCAAAGTCATAGAGGTGAACACTTTATGTTCATCCATGGATTTCATTTCTTTGTCCATGACCTCTTTCCACTTCATTTGCTCCACTTTGGGTAGTGCCAATACTTCCTGATAATTTTTTGGGTCATACCATATATTACACATCTTTACTTTCCCAGCAGAATACCTGTCAGGTGGAATCCCCTTGTTCCATCACTCTGACCTGTGTGGCATTGACTGTTCTTGACTGTCAACCCTTTCCTGCTTCACATCAGAGTCACCATCTTCTTCTGACTCCTTTTCTTGTCCTATTTCAGCTTGTCCTCCCTGAACGCTGACACCATCACTGAGTCACCATTACTAAATGGATCATCCCCAGAATTGGCATCAATTCTGCCCCAATTCTGCTCTGCAAAGCTAGCAGATCTGGAAATTACTATCCTTCTGCTCCCATCACTAAAGCATAGTTCTTTGAGCCAGGCTCATAGCCCATAAATCTGAGCTTTCTAGTCTTTTGTTGCCCTTTTCTCCTAATTGCCTTTGGAATATGCACCCATGCATTGCTTCCACACACCCTTAAATGTGCTAGAGATGGCTTTCTCCCATATAGCACAGCATATGGATATCATTTATAGAGGAACTCCACAGCCTATTGACCAAATAATTAGCAGTCAACATGGCTTCATCCCAATATGACCTGCTCAGACCAGAATCCTCCAGCAGTGAGTCTTTCATGATCTGCAAGACTCCATTCCATCTTTCAGCCACACCATTCTCAGCTGCTGTGTATGGATTTGTGTGTCTATGTCTTATTCCTAGCTGTCCCAACCACTGTTGAAAACTTGCTGACATGAATTCTGAACCGTCAGTTTGCAGCTGGCATACCTGTTGCTTATATCTTCTTTCTGCGAAGCTCACCCATTGCTTAAACTTCTGCAGCACCTGTGTTTTGTTTTTCAGCAAATAGCAGAATCCAAATCTGCTATGGTCATCTACAATGACCAGCGCATACCTGGCTCCTCTCAAGCTGGCTTGCATTGGTCCTACTAAATCTGTATGTACCAGCTCCGGAACCCTTGTTGTCTGCCTTGTGCTCTTCTTGCTTACTGGGAATACCTTGGATTTCGATGATTTACATACTGCACAGTCTAAGTATGTCTTACACCCTTTTATGGTTAATCCCTCTGCAAACTCTGGCATCTTATGCAACACTCTAAAGCTGACATGGCCAACCTTTCTGTGCAAGAGATGAATGCATGAATCATGTTGTTCCACATTACCAAATGTTTGGGCACATTGAGCCTTTTGTGCCTGCAACACATAAAGATTATTCTGTTTTATGCCCTGTGCACATACATCCCCATTCCTTTTTATGAGACATTTCCCATTTACAAATATGGTCTCAAACTCTTGTTTGTCAAGACTGGAGACACTCAGTAAATTATGCTCCATTTCAGGCACACATAATTCATTATTAAACCTTTCCTCCAGACTTGGAATCAGCACACTGCCTTTCCCCATGACTTTTTCCTTCTGGCCATTTGCTAAGGCCACTGCATCTCTTCCAGTTGAATCCAATCTAGAAAACAACTTAGAATTATTAAGAATTGTTTGACTAGCTCCACTGTCTATTTACCATTTGTCTCTGCTATTACAATTGCTAACTTTGCAACAGCAGCTTGTCCATTTTCTGTTGTTCTTCCTTGTAAACAGTCTTTCTTGAAATGAGTTTCAACCCCACAGAGGAAGCATCTCTTTTTCTTCTGTTCTTTCCTCTTGGTAATTCTCTGCTGAGATGTAATCTGATCTCTGTAGACAGTCAGTCTGCTGCTTTGCTCTTTCTGCTCCTTGGACCCCCACCTCAGGAATTTCTCCTCGTGGCTTGTTCTAAAATGGTGTTTCTGTTCTTCAGAAATCAAACAGGCCTTAAGTGCTGTGGGAAGTCAGCCCACAGAGAAGGAAATATTAAAAGGGCAGAAAAATATATTTCCTCCAAGGATCTTAAAGAGGCAGGAAAGCATGCCCAGTTTTTGTAATAGCCCCAGGTCTCCCTTCCCCAAGCAGAAGCCAGCTCTGTACAAATGCAGATGTAAACCATCAGAAAGGTTGAAGTTAGGAGATTAAGAAGACAAAGACACCTAAAATCTGCATTCCTCACCCAAACTCTAGGAGTCATTAGCCCCAGGACCAGAGAAGCAGGATATGACCTTTGGGTCATAATAGGATTACCCTATCACCAACAGAATACCAAAAAAGCAGTCAGACTCAGGTCAAAGTTCATGTCACAGGAACAGGAAGCAACTCCAAACAAAAGTCTTCAGAGGGTATAAAAACCCACTCCCCACATGTGCTCAGCCCCTTTTCTCTCTCCTCTTTCCTGCCAGAACCATCTTTCTGTCTGGTTCTTCAATAAACTGCAACCTTCTTTCTAAAGCAGTCGCCATGTTGTTTATCCCCGGCTTGGACTGGACCATAATGAAGACTTTTCTTCCAACAGTGTTTCCATACTTAATTCCTGTTCTGGTCTACATTTAAAAACAGCTGAAATGATGCCCCACGTTTCATCAAGACTATTTAGTACTGTTGAAGGAAAAGTCTTCATCATGGTCCAGTCCAAGCCGGGGATAAACAACATGGTGACTGCTTTAGAAAGAAGGTTGCAGTTTATTGAAGAGGAGAGCCAGACAGAAAGATGGCTCTGGAAGAAAGAGAGATTGAGCACATGTAGGCAATGGGTTTTTATACCCTCTAGAGCTCTTGAGGTTGTTTCCTATTCCTGTTTGAGGCTTTGTATTTCCTGTGTCATGTATTTTGTCCTGTGTCTGGGTGTGCCCTTCTGGTATTCTGATGGTGGTGGGTTAATCCTATTATGTCCCAAGGGTCAAAGCCTTCTTCTCTGGGGCTGTGGCCGATGACTCTTAGATTTTTGGTGTTGCTTCCAGGGATCCATCTTCCTAATCCCAGTTTCCTGACTCCAATCTTGCTTTTTTTAAACAAATTTTATTGGTTTTTTAATTTCTTAAAGCAACATATTCAGGACACACCGTGGTGCTGGGGTAATCAAACATCTTAAAACAAAACATATATACATAGTACAATCAATACATCAAGTATTCCCTCTCTTTTCCCCTCAAATAGCATAGTATATTTAAAATATCCAATTCTAGCTTAAATTTATTCGACCTGAACCTGTTTTTAAGCTTCATTAATTTACAATACCATAATAAAATTAACTTTAAATAAAAACATTTTCAATTCAAATATCCCTTCCACGTATGTTCTACTTTCTTAATTTTATCAAAATCTTATTTATTTCTTCTTCCACTAATCTCCCTATTTAGAGTAAAATATTAATCTATCCTATACCTATCAAATCCATCAATTAATCAATCTCTTTAAGCTAAGAGGATAATATCAGACCTTAAATCATGTCAATCCATTAAACAAAATTCAAGTCTCATCCAGTTAATTATCATGACTGATAACGTCCATCTCATCAAAGAATCATATCATCTTATTAAATTTCAATTAATTAATAATTCAATTCAAATCTGAGACATCTCTTCAGTTTTCGTCATTCCATTACATCATAATTTTCATAGAAATAAACCTAACATTCTAAAAGGAACATTCTTAATATTCTAGATTGTCTTTAATCCATTATATAAAAAATATCTCATTTTTAAGCAAAAATGTTGATCTATCCTAGACATATCTAAATGTATGTATTTATCAATCTATTCTATACATATCTAATCCTTCAATTAATCAATCTCTTTGAACTGACAGACTAATATCAGACCTTAAATCATTTCAATCCATTAAGTAGAGTTTAAATTTCAACCAGTTAATTATCATAGCTAAACATCCATGTTATAGAACAAACAAGTCATCTTATTTAATTAACATTCAATTAATTATTAATTCAATCCAAATGTGAAACATCTCTTTACTTCAAACTCATAATCTCAGTCTTTACATCAGACAATAGTTCTAGGTTACCTTTAATCCAATTTATGAAATTTTAAATTTAATTTTTCAATCTTATTCTAGCTTTCCTCTTTTGCCAGGTAGGTTTCCATAACAGGGCTTCCCTTCCAGATGATGAATCTCTTTTTGTTACTTGTAGTGTCACTTGATTCGATGCAAACCATCCTGGTCTCTGATTTGGTCCTCTGTTTCTCCTGTCCATAAAGCCTCGTTGCTTCAGAAGTTCAAAATTCAGTCTTAGCTTTTCCTGGTCTTGCTTGTAGGGCAAAGTAAAATTCTCTTTATTCTCAGTTAAGTCCTCTTCTTGTATAATCTGTTTTGTAGAGTAGTCAAGTGTAGTCTGAGAGTCAGTTTTAAGGTTTAAAGTAGAAATTCTAGCTCTTAGTTCTGTAGTAAACTCTTTTATTGTAGTACATATTTCTTCTTTAGCCTCATAGATCTTTTCCAGTGTAAGTTTACAGTTTAAATGTGATTGAGGCTTCTCCATTTTAGCAATAGTTAAAGAAAAATCATTTTTCTTTTTCTTTTCTTTTTTTCCTTTTTAGTGAAGGTTACAATTGAACATTATCCCCCCCACACACACACAGATCACACAGCTGGCTCAAATTATCTTTCCTCTTGAAAAACAGTTTGAAGGCCAAAACCATCTCATCTCCAGATAATCAACAATCCAATATTAACTTTTGACCAGTAGGTGTCCTCAGTAGGCTAAAAAGACTTCTTCAAATGCCATTTTTCCCCTTTTTTCTATTTTTTAAAGGAAGAATGGAAAAATAAATACTCTGCCAATATAATACCACTCCCAAAAACACAAAAAACATTTTTTCTATAACTCAATGTAAGTAGAGATAGAATATAGTCTTTAAATGAATTTTTTTTCTGTCCTTTTATAAAATGTGTTTGTTCCCACAATTACAAAAGCCGCTTTCTCCAGATGGGGAAATAATTCCAAGGACAAGCTTTTACAGGCAAAAAGCATGGGGTGTGGAGAGGAACAAAAGGGGTCTCACCCGGATCATCCGCAGTGGGTCTATAATGCTTAGATGACGATGTGACTTTCGGCTGGCGCAGCAGGGTGATCGGCCATCTTGCAGGCTGATCTTTGCTCCGTCGGCCCTAAGGAGATAGCTGGAAACACGGGGAAGCTGCCGCCCTCCCCTATTTACCAGCAAGCCTCCTCATCGGTGGTCGCCCCTCCAGGGCGACTTTCGACCCCCTAGGGGGTCTACTGGCAAAGGAAACTCCAGACAGCGCGGGACAAGTCTCCAGGAACGACCGGTGTCGCCGCATTCTGCAACTGGACGTCCTGACTCCAGTCTTTCTGACAAGATTATCTGCATTTCTACAGAGCTGGTTTCTGCTTGGGGGAGAGAGACTTGGGGCTATTAAGAAAAACTGGTCATGCTTTTCTGCCTCTTTAAGATCCTTGGAGGAAATATATTTTTCTGCCCTTTTAATATTTCCTTCTCTGGAGGGCTGACTTCCCACAATTCCCCCCTTTATGCCATAATAGTGTGGCTGATACACTTTTACTGGCACAAGATTAAAATTGATCTGATCAGGGAGACTTGGTAAACAAGATTTAAACTGTTAATGCAAAAAAAGGGGAAAAACACTAATAGAGGCAAGCAGAAAAGGATCCCTGCAGTGGCTCCCAAAAGGGGAGCTTCCAACCCATAAAGTTCTAAAAGTCTGGGCAAAAATCTTTTTAAGTGGAAAATAAATTTATAGTCTCTAATATTCTGTGCTAATCATTTTCAAATGTTGGATTTCACTTTGAGCTTCCAGTCAGGTTTCCACATTACTCCCAAAATTCTTCACAGCCATGGTTTGCCTCAGTACATAACCACTGGCTGCCCATTTTCAAGGGTTGTTTCCTGCCTTAGCTCTTAGTTCAGTTCATCCAAGTTTGTAATGTCCAATTGAGGTTAGCCAGTATGCAAGCCAGGCTATTAAATTTCTTAAATTGCACATAGTGAACCCTAGGGCTCCTAATCTGAGTCCACCAGTGCTAGATATTCAGGCTTAGGTTTGGAGATCTCTTTTCTGCTACTTCCCTAGTCAGGGCATATGAATTGCAAATACCTGAGGGCGTCTGGTTCCCTCCCCCTTGGAATTTGCAGGAAGTTGTATATGCAAAGTTTTGGAGCCACAGAGGGAAAAAAACAGCCTGGTGAACTCTACTGAAAATAGGTGGAGGGGAAAGACTCAGTGTGATTATGAATGGTGTGTGTGCATGTGTGCAGCTACTAATACAAACAGGCAATACAAACATTCTGAGTAAATTTTCCTCCCACCAGACAGAAATCCAAGGACTTGCTGTGCCAACTATTCCCAAATGCCATCACTCCATAAATACATTCAACTGGCTTATTAAAATACAAATGGGGCAAGAAAGAAAACCTTACAATGAGTTTCCACCCTCCCCCCCATAGTCTTCCTAATTTTCTTCTGAGACTTCACATGGGGACAAATGGCTCCAGGACTCCTTCCTTCCTCTGCAGCTCTCACAGGCATCTGGAGAATGATAGGACTTGGGAAGATCTGTTCTACTCAGGTTGCATGGTGGCTTTTTAGTGGATGGCTGGATTCAAAACCCAATTCCATGGCTCAAATGGATGGAGGCAGCATCTGGGTCAGTATGCTCTGCATCCAAAAGTTGGGGGGGTCATCTGTGTAGGGATGAAAGACATGAGAACAAGTTCTCCTCCCCCTTTCTGGGTGGATTCTCCCAGGAGAGGCAGACAAAGGCATGAAGAACAGAAGATAAGAAAAAAAAGTAGAATGGGGGGAGGTAGCTTGCAGACAGAGTTTGAAAAGGCATTAATACTGCAGTGGTTAAAGAAACAGGTAGGCAGACAAAATGAGGACATCACTGATGAGGACAAAAGAAACCTGGATTCTGGTAAGAGAACATAAATGAAAGTTCTCACTTCTGAACTGAACATTTGCAACATGTTAGGACTTAAGAACTTACAACTTGAAAAATGCTGGTCATGTTTCAGGAAAAGAATAGACAAATAAAACCCATTTAAAACACATACAGTAAATGCAAGAGTGAAACTTTTCCAGCAGATGAACTTAAAACATTCCCTCCTGCTAACTTTGGGCTGTTCTTAAGAGTACAGAGAGAGAAAGGAGAAAAGAAAAAAAATCATTTTTCTTCACTCTGTTGTTCAAACAGAGTGAGGGTATTTTTCTTTTGATGGCTTAATTTAAGCAGAATTTCTAGCAGAAGTTTAAAATTCTTTTCTCTTTGGATTAGAAACAATTAACAGTCACATTTGCCTCAAATACAAAGATTTTGACCACACATATACACACACAAAGACAAGAGAACAGAAAAGGAAACAGGACTTTTAGTTCTACACATCCTAGTCATTCCCACCACAAATCTCAGTTAACTCAAGTTAGGGAAGGCACAAATCTTAAACATACCATGTGGTTGCATAGAGAGACAGAGAGAGAGAGAGAGAGAGAGAGAAAGAGAATCACTATTTCTTATATTTTAATTTCCCTTTAAGTAAATCCATAGTATAAAACAGGTAAAAACTCACGATCACCAGGAGAGTAAAAAGTTTAAAACTTTAATTTAAAACCAAGCTTTCGCTGGGAGCTCCCAGCATCATCAGGGTTAACAAGCCAGTCTATGGGTGTGCCTTAAGTAAGGTTGTTTGACATCTGCGCCCGGCTCCTAGAACGCGTAATTGGCCCCAACCAATTAGCCTGTGACCTAATTATTCCTATCACACCTGCGTTTTGATCTCCTTTCCCACATTTAAAGGTTGCTCTTTTTGTTTCTGTGACGTTAGCTTTACTGCCTACCGAAGTTCCCTTCACTCCCTCCCTTCTCTTAAAGGTGTTCTCCCCAGTATTCACTGTCTTCCCATGAGTTGCGTGGGAATCCTGTAAGTACTTACAACTACTGCCCTCCTCTTCTTTTTCAATATATTCCCCTATACCCTCTATCTCTGCATTTCCTTTGTGCATCTTCCCCCTTGCTAGCTCCCCCTGCTGTGGGATGTGGTTTGCATTGCGCACAATCGGCCCTCCACGTTTTATTCGTGGGGCCGTATGGTCTTGGTGTATATGCTCATCCTCCCCAGCCTCACGTGCCACGGTAGGGTGGGCGTGTGTTCCCTTCACCCCCTCGCTGCGTGTACGAGCTCCATTCCTTTCAACACTTCTACTCCTTCTCCGTTCGAGCTCCCCCTCCCGGATCTTACGGGCAGCCCTGCATTCGGAATCCTTCCCAAACTCCGGATTCACCCAGGGGTTGAACTCAGGGCTTTTACTGGTATCATCAGTTCCTGCAGCCCCGTTGATATTATCGGTTCCTTCGTTCCATCGCGTGTGAGATTTGTTAACGGGCCAGCATGGGCCTGATGTGCATAGCCCTCTCAATTGGGGCAAAGCCACCGTATGTCTTGTTTTACACGTGGTATCCAGGAAATCTCTCAGCTGTTTTCTAGGGGAAGGTCGTTGTCGATCACATGTGGTGGATGAGTGGGTGTCTACCGATCGTCGGGATTCCATTGATGTCTCTTCGTGCACGGTTGTGCCACCGTCACCCTGATTCTGCAAGTATCGACGGGGTTGACTGTTATGGGTCCATCGATGACTTTTGCCCCATCTCCTTAGTGCCAGGTGGGTCGGGTGCAGGTCGATGTGGCGATTAACAGAATCACCATCAGAGAGCCAGGCTTCCTTGACCAACCGGCCCCCCTTGGTGGCATCTCCAGTTAAAACCCGTGTGTTCTCAAAGTCAAACTGGTGGTTACGTTCCGCCATATGAGTCCACACTTGGGAGTGTGGATCGCCCCTTTTCACGGCTAATTTGTGCTCGTGCAAACGAGTTTTCAAACGTTTGGATGTCTCCCCCACATAGTTGCACCGGCAGTTTTTACAATCAATTTTGTAAACTACAGCTGATCTTTCCATAGCGGGGAGAGGATCTTTGCGGCGCATGACCTTGGAGCGTAACGTTTGACATGGTTTGTGGGCCACTTCTATGTTGTAGGGGGCCAGTAGTCTAGCCGTTGCCTTCAAACATTACTTATGTAGGGTAGGGAAATACGTATCCTGCATGTTGAGGGTTCTTCTCTTTGGTGATTACCACGGGGTTTTGGTGTAGTGCCGTGTCATTTTATAAACCTCATAGGATACCCATTTTGCTGGCAAATCCTGAGGAGGTATCTCTTTTCTTCCATTTGAGACTCAACGGTGCTGCAGTGGGAGTTCACGCGCTTAAATAATGTGTTAATGCAGCTGATCTTGTGGGATATCGGATGATTGCTCCTGTAGTGGAGGATCCTGTCCGTGTGGGTGGGCTTTCGATAAACTCTTGTGTGTAATGTCCCATCCACCTGTCGGTGGATCAACACGTCCAGGAAGGCAAGGCAATCTTGCTTCTCTTCCTCCACAGTAAATCTTATATCAGGGTAAATCATATTCAGTATTCCCACAAAATCCGCTACATGTCGCCTTTTGACAACAGCAAACGTGTCGTCTACGTACCGAACCCAAAATTTGGGTTGGTAGAGGGTCATAGCCTTATGTTCCAGCTGTTGTAATACCGCTTCTGCTATAATGCTGGAAATGGGGGAGCCCATGGGTGTGCCTTTTATTTTCTGGTATACCACCCCCTGGAATGTGAAGTATGTAGTCAAACATATTTCCACCAGTTTGATAAGGTCTTCCGTCTGCAAGGAGTCTTGATCATGGTTGTTCTCATCAGCCATGAACTGTTCTCTTAAGACCGTAATGGCTAAGTCTCCATCCCTCCATCCCTCAAGACTTAGCCATTACGGTCTTACTTCCCCTGCATACGGCTCCCCCCCTGCATACGGCTCCCCCGCTCCCCCGCTGCCTTACCATCGAATCCAGGAAACAACTTACATTCCCCCCCACCTCTCAGAGACAGACACACGTATAAAAGCGGGGGAGCCGTATGCAGGGGAAGTAAGAATGCCTTACCATCGGATCCAGGAAACAACTTACATTCCCCCCCACCTCCCAGAGACAGACACACGTATAACAGCGGGGGAGCCGTATGCAGGGGAAGTAAGAATGCCTTACCATCAGATCCAGGAAACAACTTACATTCCCCCCCACCTCCCAGAGACAGACACACGTATAACAGCGGGGGAGCCGTATGCAGGGTCCCTTTAAGTGTTTTGACGGCTTTCTCCACTCCCATCCTCCAGGTGGGCGTGACCCTTTCTATCCCCCCCGTCCGGAGCATGCTGATTCCTTTCTTCCCCCTTCTCTCATCGCTCAGACGTGACGTTTCATTCCCCCCCATGGGGGCTGTCTCCAGTCCTCCATCCTCCCCCCTCTCACTC
>NW_015386770.1:35727-48864 GCF_001527695.2 Protobothrops mucrosquamatus | reverse complement strand
CATCGCTCAAACGTAACATTTCATTCCCCCCATGGGGGTTGTCTCCAGTCCTCCATCCTCCCCCCTCTCACTCTCTCTCTCCCCCCCACCCCCTCCCTTCCCCCCACTCTCTCTCCTCCCTCTCCCTCCCCCCTTCCCCCTTCCCTCTCCCTCCATCCACCTCTCTCTCTCTCCCCTCTCCTTCACTTGTTCCATTTGCACGCAGCCTCTTCTTTTCCCTAACAAAAGGTGCTGCACTCTGGCCAAACCCCCATGCTTTCCAGGGTCTGCCACTTGAACAAATCCTTTCTATGGTTAGGAAAGACCAGAGGGAGCAAAATCCAACTGTGATTGGGAAAAGGGTCTTCTCACTCACACACACAGAAACATACACTCATTTATCTCACTCCCCTGGGCTTTAAAGTTAAAATTTAGAGGTACTCACCTTCACATTCTTTCCAAAGCAGCCTTTGAGCTCAAACCCCAAACTCCCTTTACTACCCTGGCTCCACATGGGCAGGGCCTGGGAAACCCATTCACAGACACAAGGGGTCTGCTGCCTGCAAAATGGGGCTTACCAATCCCAGCCCATTGGAGAGTTCAGCTTGGAGTCCCATCCTGAGTGCCAAATTGTTGAAGGAAAAGTCTTCATCATGGTTCAGTCCAAGCTGGGGATAAATAACATGGTGACTGCTTTAGAAAGAAGGTTGCAGTTTATTGAAGAGGAGAGCCAGTCAGAAAGATGGCTCTGGAGGAAAGAGAGATTGACCACATGTAGGAAGTGGGTTTTTATACCCTCTGGAGCTCTTGAGGTTGTTTCCTGTTCCTGTTTGAGGCTTTGTATTTCCTTTGTCATGTATTTTGACCTGAGTCTGGGTGTACCCTTCTGGTATTCTGATGGTGGTGGGTTAATTCTATTATGTCCCAAGGGTCATAGCCTGCTTCCCTGGGGCTGTGGCCAATGACTCTTAGATTTTTGGTGTTGATTCTAGGGATCCTTCTTCCTAATCCCAGTTTCCTGACTCCAGTCTTTCTGACAAGATTATCTGCATTTCTACAAATCTGATTTCTGCTTGGGGGAGGGAGACTTGGGGCTATTAAGAAAAACTGGGCATGCTTTTCTGCCTCTTTAAGATCCTTTGAGGAAATATATTTTCTGCCCTTTTAATATTTCCTTCTCTGTGTGGCTGACTTCCCACAGTACCAACAGCACCTTCTGAGATTCAGGAATCTGCATTCTGTGCTGTTCTAATTCAACGAACAGTTTCTGCATGTGGAACAAATGCTCTTCTACACTCTCATGTGGCAGCAGCTGGGCTCTGTACAATTGCTTCGATAATTGCACTATATTGCATGTTGAAACACTCACATAGACACTTCTCAACTTCAGCCAAACCTCTTTTGCAGTTTTTAAATCAGCTACATTTAAGAATTGTTCATCTTCCACACTTAAGATGATGTAAGCCAGTGCCTTATCATGCCTCCATTGATCTGCAGTGCTAATTGCCCCTGGGGTGGATTAATCACAATATCCCAGAGCTCCTTAGCCTTCAGAAAGTATTCCATTTTTGCAGCCCAAATAAGATAATTTTTTTGTCCCAATTGAGGCAGAAAGCTCTCCTTTAAATCAGCCATCCTGCAAGCCTTCAGCTGGGTCTTTGCCTTTATCTTTCTTAATTTAACTCAGACAGTCCTTCAACTTAATTACAGCTTTGTGCTGAGCCTCAATCTTTTTCTTCAGTCTGAACTGTGTGCAAGGGCCGGTTGGGATCTGGGATCTGGGCCCATAACCTGTTAGAGTTTTAAAGCTTTCCAGTGCAAAAATAAGCCCAAAAAATAAGCACACATTCAAAATGAGTAGGAGGCATGGTTTAGAAAAACTTTATCTATAAAATATATATAAACATGATACATACAGATTCATTCAGTTTTGGGGAACATCAACAACTCTTTTTTTCCCCAAAAATTTATTTATAATACAATTAAAAAAACATTGGATGTAACGTGACATTCCAGTATATACATTCTTATCAAATTATTCCACATTTTACAAACGGTTCTTCATCTCTAAATATACATCTAAGTTTTATATACAATACTTATCCTAAAATGACATATATTTCTGTCTTAACACTAATCTTTAATCCCAACCATCCTCCTCGAATCTCTCCAGCGGTAAAATTTTTCCCAGGTTTCGAAGTAAACATTTGTCTTTCAAAACCATTGTAAGCCTGTCCATTTCCGCACATGCTAATATTTTATATAGTGACTCTTCCTCTGTGGGGATTTCTTTGCTCTTCCATTTCTGCGCAAATGCAAGCCTAGCTGCAGTCAAGATGTGTAACATCAAATAGATTGTTCCCTTATTGTATTTTTCTGTAGTTATTCCCAGCAAGAAGAGTTCCGGTTTTAACTCAAAGTCCAATATTAACATATCTCTCAACCAACTTCGTATCCTATTCCAATACTCACGGGCCTTTGGGCATTCCCACCATATATGGTAATATAATCCTATTGCTGATTTACATTTCCAGCATAAAGGTGAAATGTTTGAACCCATTTTGGCTAACCTTACGGGTGGGAAATTCCATCTATAGAACATCTTGTAAAGATTCTCCTTGTACGAGGTAGCTAGAGTGAGTTTTCTATTTCTTTCCCACAGTTCTTGCCAGATATGCAGGTCAATATTGAAACCAAAATCCCTACTCCAAATTAACATAGTCCCCTTGACCTGTTCTTCATACATTGCCTGGTTTAATAGAAAATGATAAATTTTTTAACCATTTTATCCTTGGGGCCTAATAAATTTTTATCTAGTTCGGATCCAATCCCTCACCCATAGTAAAATTGTAGATTGGTAGTATTTTTCCAGGTCGGGGAGGCCAAGACCCCCCCTTTCCTTGGCATCCTGTAATAATTTTAATTTAATCCTTGATTTTTTTCCTTGCCAGATGAATTTAAGTATGGATTGATTAAAATTTCAAAAGAATTCCTTTTTTAAACTAATTGGTATGCATTGAAATAGAAATAATATTTTAGGTAGTACATTCATTTTAATTACGGCAATTCTGCCCATGAAAGAGAGCTGGAGATTTGTCCACGTATCCAAATCAGTTTTAATTTGTTCCATTAATTTATCATAATTATCTCTTTTAATTGTTACACACCTAGCTGTTAAGTGTATCCCTAAGTATCTTATTTTCTTTGTTATCTGAATGCCTAATCTATCGGTTAGTTCGTTTTTCTGTGTTCTAATCATATTCTTCATGAGCATTTCAGTTTTTTCCTTATTTATCTTTAGGCCTGCCATTTCACCATATTCACCCAGTACTTCCATTAGCCTTGTCCCTGATTGTAAGGGCTCTTCGAGTATGAAAACAAGATCATCAGCAAAGGCTTGCAGTTTGAAGACTTCTCTCTTAATCTCTAAACCTTTAATATACTCATCTTTCCGAATCATTCTATTTAGTACCTCCAGGGATAATATGAACAATAGTGGAGATAGCGGGCAACCTTGTCTAGTACCTTTTTGGATTTGAAAGCTTTTAGTTGTTTCTCCATTGATTACCACTTTAGCTACCTGTTTGGAGTAAATCGCTTTGAACATGTTTATGAAATTCTGCCCAAAATCCATGTATTCCAATTGGTTAAGCATAAAATCCCATTTCACATTATCGAATGCCTTTTGTGCATCGAGAAAGATTAGTGCCATTTGTTTTTCATTGTGGACTTCATAATATTCCAATACGTCCAATATGATCCTAACATTGTTTCTTATATATCTTTTGGGTAGAAAACCATTTTGATCCATATGTATAAATTTTACTAAGAATCTTTCAAGACATTTAGCCATTATGGCCACGAAAATTTTATAGTCCAAATTTAATAATGAAATGGGCCTATAGTTTTTAATGAACCTCAAATCTGAATTGTCCTTGGGGATCAACGAGATAGTTGCTTCTCCCCATGAGATCGGAATTTTTGCATTCTTCAGAACCTCGTTGAATACATCTATTAATATTGGACTTAGAGATTCTTGCATAATTTTGTATATTTCTGTTGGTAAACCATCCGGACCTGGGGCTTTATTGTTTTTTTGTTTCTTAATTGCCTCAGATAGTTCTAAGGGTGTTATCTCTTTGTTTAATGTATTTTTAATCTCCTCTGGAACTTTTGGTAGATCAGCTAATTGCAAATATTTTAGAATATCATCCTTATTTTTCCGTTCTACATCTTTGTATAATTTCTTGTAAAACTCATAGGCCACCATTTTCCCCCCTTCATTCTGGTATATCAACTCTCCTTTTTCATTGTATAGTTTGCTAATCCTCTTTTTATCATTATGTTTCTTTATCCTGTAAGCCAACCATCTGCCTGGTTTATTGGCGTTTTCAAAAAAAAATTGTTTGGTATATTTTATTTGTTGCCCCAGTTCTTCCTTTTCAATGATATTTATCTTATGTTTAATTAAATCTATTTGCTGTTTCAGGTCATGCCTCTGTGGTTCATTTTATAGATTTTCCTCTACTCTGTTAAGTTCTTCTTCAAGATTTCTTTGTCACTGTATTTTAGTTTTATTTTCCCTAGCCATATAGGCAATTGCGACACTTCTCATGTAGGCTTTAGCTGTGTCTCATAAATTTTGGGAATTTGTATCTTCCTTTTTATTCATCTGAAAGAATACACCCATTTGATCTTCCAATTTTAATTTAAATTCTTTGTGGTTTAAAATTGCTCTTTTTAGAGTCCACCTCCTTGTTTTCTTTTGCCCTCTCCATTTGATTCTAATTGGGTTGTGGTCAGCACACGAATTTGTATCAATTATAACATCTTCCACCTCCGAATTTAAGTCTGTTGACAACCACGCCATATCAATCCTGGACCATGAGAGATGTTGCCCCGAAAAATACGTGTACTGCTTTTTCCCTGTATTCCTCTCCCTCCAAATATCCTGGATGTTGAACTCCTCCGTCATTTCTAAGAAAGTACTAGGTAATGTTGGTCTAATTCCTTTTCTGGTCTTATCACTTTTATAATCCAATTGTCTATCCTTGATCGCATTGAAATCTCCCATTATACAAATGTTATCATAATCAAACTCACTAATAATGCTATGTAGTCTTTTATAAAATTGTTTCTGACTTTCATTGGGAGCATAGATTCCCACAAGAGCTATTTTTATTTTATTCAAGATTACTTCTATTATTAAGATTCTACCATCTTCATCATTATAAATATGTTTTGTTGGAATTTCCTCATTAATATATACTACTACTCCTGCTTTTTTGTTGTTGTGAGAGTGCTGCAAACATTTTTCCCAGCTTGGGGCAACTTAGTAAATGTTGATGTTGTTTTTTAATATGCACTTCTTGTAGGATTATTATATCCAAATTCATCTTGCCCAGTTTATTTAAAAAACATTTCCTCTTTAATGGGGAGTTAAAACCATTAACGTTCAAGGATATAATCTCAATTCCTTCTTTTGCCTCTTTATCTATATTTAGATCTTGTTACTATTGTCGGTCTAGACTCTTTAGCTTGTACTTGTACTGGGCATTATTCTTCAGTAATACATCATTCAATTCCAATGAAGTCATTGGTAGGTCATTGAGACTTACACTGAAGAAGGCATGATTAGAACATGGAACCTCTTCTCTTTCTGCTATATCTGCTGGTGTCATATGTATTCAAGGGGTAGATAAACAGCTTCAGGTAGTCCTTTGGGGAGACCAGTTTGTGGCATTCCTCATTAGGAATGCCCACAAATGCACAAAAGATTTATTACCACACCAGAATCCCTAGCTGATCAGCAACCACAGTGGTTAATTTGATATGAATGGGTGCCAGTTTAAAAAAATTAAGCAACAATTGTTTCATATGCCATAGACTTAAGTACTGATTTTATTTATAGGTAACATATTATTCCAAAGATGTCAGAGGAAAGTATTTTCTTGAGGCAGACAAAAATGGCAATAGTGAAACACAGCACTCCAAAAGAAGGATCAATTTGCTCTAAAAACATGCTTTCACTTTCAAATTCATTGGCATCTCTACCTCCCTTGCCAAATAAATTAATTCAAGTAAGTTCATCATTTGAAGACAATCCTGATGGATGGAGCTCACAATATTTGAAGACTATCTGTTATGGAGAGCCAAGCAACAGCTCCCAGATTGTGTTTCCAAGAAGGCTTTCAACTATAATAGGTTCAGAGGAATCTACAGAAGCATTTCAACAAACAAGTCAGTTTCCAATGATGCCAAGAAAAAGATCCAGTAATCGCAGTGATGCACAGTCCAATGAAGGCTTGGTTGGCACAACAAAAAGAAAAAGTAGACAAGAAGCAACTATCTTTAAAGAATCAGTAACAAAAAGAAAGAAAAAAAGATATATAAAAAAGTTTGTGGTAAATGCTTCTCTCCTATGCTCTTTTTAAAAAATAAATCTAAGGGGTTCTATGAAAGCTATAGGTGCTTATTAAAAACCTAATAATGGTGGCTATAGTTGAATCATACAAGTAGGCAGAAGTTTCACCTTCTGATCTGTGTTCTGTGTCTATGTCTATGACTTGAGGAAGTTACTAGGATTTGGAAAACCAAATGATAGGGGTAGCTGCAGAATAGTGAGGTATGCTCATCCTGGGCTCAGCACCAGTTGTTGGTTATTGTTGACCATGTGGGAATTAATTAAATCTAAAAAGCCACTATTTTCCCATCCTTATCACAGACAATTGAAGCTGAAAGAGGATAGAACAGGGGTCTTCAAACTTGGCCCCTTTATGACTTGTGGACTTCAACTCCCAGAATTCCTCAGCCAGCGTACCTGGCTGAGGAATTTTGGGATTTGAAGCCCACAAGTCATAAAAGGGCCAAGTTTGAAGACCCCTGGAATAGAACTAAGGTAGAGGGGGGGGAAAGCAAGTAGTGTTATATAATCTGAGCAAATCTATAGGTCTGATCAGAAACAAATCTCCCATAATCCTGAACAACTGCTATCAAGTTACTTTAAAAATATAAAGCATTTTCTTATTAAAACTGGAACATAAAAAGAATGATTGCTTTTTTAAAAAGTAGTGTTCAGCAAACTTTACAAAGATTTTTGGTGCCATTCCTATCCCAAATTAATTAGAAATTTCTGAGTGCCTACGATTTGCATGAAGTTTCTATCATTTGTTTACAGCAGCATTGGTGCTTCTGTAGGTCATAATTCAGAATTATTTTGTCCTGATTAGGCAGTGGTATTATTTCTCCAGTCTATTTTATTTGCACATCATTCCTGTTAATTAGGTTGGTGGAAGGGGCAGTAATACGTGTAAAACCAACACTGTTCATTTTAACTGAGAAGAAATATGATCTTCCCAATAGAAGAACAGTATGACCTTAAATCTGTAGAAATCTCTAAACACCTACATTGCTGCTGAACATTCTTGTTCTAGATCTAAGATTCTGGATTTTTTTGGGAAGTGAAAATATCATAATCATACAGATAATATCTTTCATACTTAGTCAAAATTGTTCTTGATAAAGAAAAGTTGGTACTCACAGAAGATTGGAGGAGCAGCAATTTTATTTATGACTCCTTTTTCTGGCATATTCTATGACATCTTCTACTCTGTTCTACTATATACTCCAAGTGTATTTCAGAGGATGCAAAAAAAAACAAAAAACCCACCTCCTTTGGGAGGAATTGGGGGAGAAAAATATTTTCCCCCAATTCCTCCCAAAGGAGGTGTTTTTTTTTTTTGATATTTTGATATTAAATTGAATACTGTAACAGCCAGAGGTGAAGTCCTCCTCAAATGTTTGCCAATTAGTTCTCAGTGTTGTAATCTCTCAACTCTTTATTTGGTTTCAGTAGACATGTTTAAAATTTGTATTTTTATGTTCAATTATAAAAGACCAATTAGGATATTGTAGTTTAATTTTCATTAAAATTAAATCACTTAAATTTCATTTAAAATGTTTGATCATTCATTCAACTCCTAAATGGTACAAACATACTGTTAATTTTAGCATGACAATACAGAACATTTTCCTTATTATTTTTCTTCTCAATTGCAGGAAGAAAGAGACAATGGGAATTACGTCAATTTAAAAACATTGAAGAAGCAACTATTCATGAACTAACAATTGAATACATTTGAATCTGAGTTAGAACAAGCAGTGAAAAAGATTACAAGACTCAGACAGTCTAATATTGCAAGGATCGTAATTCATGACCTTGTGACCAGTATGAACTTTGTTGTATTGAAGCTGTAGCTTTGGTGAAAAATTAATGAATGTGCCCTCAACAAGATGGGGAGAAATTATGTGAGGTTGCTTGTAAAATAAACTTTGCTGACAAAAAAAACAATCTTTATCTATAGAGTAATAGTAGATGATGCAATGAGGGATGTTTTTCCTCTTAGTATGGGGAAAGATCAAACGGGACCATGATCAGAGAACAACTTTTGGATTACTTATTAATGACATATGTTTTCCATTCTTTAAGGCTATGATGTTTCTCAATGAACCCGTTATTTTTCTCTCTTCTTTTCCACCCATCTCCTTATCAGGTCATAGTTTGCAGTTTTCAAATATACACATTATGTCGCCATTAAAGATTATAAATTATGTTTACTACCAATAACAGGATTTTCAAAGCCTGAAAGAAAGAGAAAGAGGCACAGTATTCATGATTCATGCATGTTTCTGCATGTGAATTATTCCAGATCAAGATGTAGAACTGTTTCTATGTGCTTTGTGAATCCAAGACTACAAGTACAATAACTATATCTATTAACACAGCTCAATGATATTTGATTGACTCCTCTGGACAAATGTTATGTGTTATAACCATCCAATGTATACCAAACAAGCCCCACTTGGTTTTTACATTAACAAGCCAGCTTGCTATTTATAATACTGGTATCCTGGCATATTAAAGGGATAATCATAGCATTTGATTTATTGCTATGGAATGCAATGTGTGATATAAATCTGGACTGTGTACAGATTGTGACACCTAAGCAACATTTTCTGTTTAATTGTGCTTATAGCTGCAATCGGTTTCAACATGTCCAGGTGGCAATAATTCCATAAAATGTTTACAGGTATTTTTGAAGAATATTTTCTAACAGGATTTCACTTTGTCTAATCAATTATATTTTTAAATGTTGACAGACAAAAGAGAAGGTCAAACATGAAGATGTAAAAAACTGAATCCAAGTTATATTCTCATGTAACACTTTTCACGACTAGACAAAAAAGCTGACTTAGACAGTAATTTCAGATGGAGATACTGGGTGTGGATGGTTATTGGGCATTCACAGCTGTCTCGCAGCATGTCAGGTTGACCTAGCTTGTTTTATTCTAACTAAAATTAAAAGTTAATTGCATCTAGCTGAACTGGACTCAACCCAGATTTGCTTTTATTACTAGGCATATATAGTCACAGTATATTTGTTGAGGGATGTGGAATCTGCCCAGCATTAACGATACAATGGAATATTGTTTTTCCCCCTTTTTTAAAGGAAAAAGCTTACAAGTTATTTTAACTAGTTGATATTTTGGAGCTGCAATTATCACCTAATATGTGTAAGGTTTTGGAGAAAGTGTCCCTTTCTGAAGTAATAAAAAAGGTAGTGCAGTGGTTAGAATGCATTGTTGCAGACAAACTCTGTCCACTGCCAGGAGTTCAATCCTGACCGGCTGAAGGTTGACTTAGCTTTCCATCTTTCCAAGATCGGTAAAATGAGGACTCATTGTTGGGGGTAATATGGTGACATCGTAAACTGCTCAAAGTGCTATAAAGCACTATGGGGTGGTATATAAATCTAAGTACTATTATTATTGTTTGAAGAATTTCTGGAAACAGCAGATGTTATACTCATGTTTCAAGGTAAGATGATTGTGAGTACTATAATCAATCATAATTAGGAAATGATTGGTGGAGGATCTTTTGCACTAGATACTATTGAAGGTGCCTGTAAAATAGATATGGGACTATTAGGAGTTTATTTCCCACTTCTACCTGACTTTGGATGAACAATTGGTGAAATGCAGCATCAAAGTGCAATAAAAAGAAGGCATCTGATAAAACCTGGAATAACCCCAATTTGAATACAAAGAATGTTACAAAAGCAACACACTTCTGGTTGAGCTTAGCTCTGAGCAAAGCCTTTTTAAGTCTGAGAACAGACCATTTTTGAGAGTCTTTGCAATATGAGAGAATGGCATCCTAAACAAGACAGATTCTCAAATGTATATGGCTCATATTTTAAGTTAATGATTCTGGGTGGCAAGAATTAAAAATGAAATAAACAGCATTACAAAAGTATAAAAATAAATATAAATAACATCTGGGGAAAATGACCCACAATAACATTAATAATCACAGTTAACGTAATGAAGAAATGAGCTCACCATCAGGACTCATCAGGACTCCAAATTCACTGAAAAATCCAGGTAATTGGGAAGGAGGGAAATGCTTCCAGACCACTAGGTATTGTAATTTCCCTTTTGACTTTCTAGAGTCTAAGATTTCCTTGACTTCAAAATGCACTTCCCTGTCTATAAGAATAGGCACTGGAGGGGCAGGTTGAGCAGGGTGAAGAGGTGACACCTTTTCAGGCTTCAGCAAACTAACATGAAATACAGGATGAATCAGTTGAAGGTTTTTAGGCAGGTCCAACTGCACAGTGACCAGGTCTATAATTCTCACAATTGGGAAAGATCAACATATTTTGGACCCAATTTCTCTGATTTTTGGGTAGTCTGTAAGTACTTGGTGGATAAGGAGACTTTATCACCCACTTTGTTTTCCTTTGGCTTCACTCTCTTTTTATCAGTTTGTTTCTTATCAGCTTGATGTACATCTTCCAAGGCCTTACATGTTACTGGCCAGGTCTGTTGAAGCTGTTTAATCCACTCCATTAGAGAGGGGGTCAGAGGTTGCTCTTGGGGCAGTTCTGGTATAGGGATGAAATCCTGCCAGAATCTATCTTGAAAGGAGTGTATCCTGTACTACTATACACAGAGTTATTATAAGCAACCTCTGTGAAAGGCAGCAGGTTGACCCAATTATCCTGCTGATAATTCACATAGCACCTAAGGTACTGTTCTAGAATTGAGTTAGCTCTTTTACATGCCCCATTAGTTTGCGGATGATGGGCAGAGCTTAGTCCCAGGGCAGAGCCTAACAACTTAAGAAACTCCTGCCAAAACTGGAAAATGAACTGCATCCCCCTATCTGAGATGATGCAGTCAGGAACCCCATGCAACCTATACACAAATTGGATAAAAGGTTTAGCTAATATCTTAGCTAAGGGGATCTTAGAACAAGGAACAAAATGCACTTGTTTGGAAAAAAGATCCATAATAACCTCAATAACTGTATTTCCCCCACTCTCAGGTAACTTTACTATAAAGTCCATGGAGATTTCCTTCCAAGAGTCTACAGGGCTAGCCACATTCTGCAAGAGTCTGGCTGGCTTGCCTGGAGGACGTTTAGCAGCAGCATAGATGGGGAAGCTAGCAACAAGCTTCAATGTCCTTTTTCAGGGAAGGCCACCAAAATTGCCACTTGACCAAGTGCAAAGTCTTTACAAAACCAAAATGACCAGCAGTTTTTGAATCATGGGCCCATTTTAGGACAAAACCCCTTAGAGTGGCAGGCACCTACAGCTTGGCTCCAACTCAGGCTAGGCCATCTCTCATGCAGCAGTCATTGGAGTGGGACAAATACCACTCATCAACTTTTAATATTTATTTATTTATTTATTTATTATTTAAATTTATATACCACCCTATCTCCCTTACGGGACTCAGGGCGGTGAACAGGCAATAATAAAAATCACAATAAATATTGAATAAAAAGCCTGCTCTAAAATACCCCATATAAAACCCCTAGCAAAGCCCAATCAAAACTACGCCAGGCCGGCCGCATGGAATAGATGGGTTTTCAATACCCCTTTCAGCTCCATGCATAACTCAGTGGGTAACTAATTATCCAGTTTTCCCTGAGCCCTAGTATTCACTGGAGCAGCTAACTGCTTGGAAGGGATGACTGGTCAGATTACTTCCAGTTTAGCACTGTTATATTGAGGCAGTCTGGATAAAGCCATGAAATCCACCCCCAAGCATATAACACAGCACAAAGTTGAAATAGTTAAAGTACTGTGCTCATTGGACTTGCTTGGGTAATAATTTCCTTGGGATATTTAAGGCTTCCAGGTTCTTGTAATCAGTCCACACCTTTAGATCCTTCAAGGAAATGTCTCTAAGTCAGTAATGCCCATCATACTACAAATGCTTCTTTCTCCCAGACTGCCTACCTCCTTTCAGTCTTTGTTAACTTTTTGGATGCATAAGCACATGGCTATAAATTACCCTTGGTGTTTGCCTGCAATAGCACAGTTCCCACAGCCACGTCACTAGCATCAGTCTGGATCACAAACGGGGCATCAGGGTCAGGGGGTTTTAGCATAGGTGTTGTGTCCTGAGCCTGCAAAGGCAGGCTCAGGACGTTGCAAGAGTCCCGGGCATTTGCAGAAGCTGCCCGGGATCAGACTGAGTGGCTCCGGCCTTGCGCGCATGCGCAAGGCGGGAAAAGATAGTATTGTGATTGGTTGAATTTGCCCGGGGATCTGAAGGTATAAATAGAGGCCTGCATGCCTCTGCTCGGGTTGTTCGTAGAAAGGAAACAGAGAATAAAGACTTGTTAGAAATGCTTCGTCTCAAGCGCCATTATTCTCCGGACTTAACAGTGGCGACGAAGGTGGGATGCAGTCTATACAGCTAGGAAAGCTTGAAGACTCACCCAAAGAAGTCCGGAAGAGAAAACGGCGTGGAAGTCAGCGTTATCCTGCCAGTATGAAATCGCTGGAGGGTGCGTGCGGCTGAAGAAGAAGACCTGATCCTCGATCATGGCGAAAGTTGGGCGTTTAGCGGAATTCGAAGTCTCTCACCCCGAGAGGTGGGACTCTTATGTTGCAAGAGTCGAGACGTATTTCCGCATAAACCAGATTCGGGAGGAAGGCTTAAAGGCTGCCACATTGTTGTGCGTTTGTGGGCAAGACGCCTTTGAGATCGCCGAGAGCTTAATCGCCCCGGATTCGCTGGAAACGGTATCATACTCCGATCTAAAGAAAACTTTAAAGGAACACTTCCAGCCCAAGCAAT
>NW_015386770.1:13098-30732 GCF_001527695.2 Protobothrops mucrosquamatus | reverse complement strand
TAGGAGGAAAGAGGAGAGGTTGTGGGGTTAGGGGGAGGAAAGAGAGGGAAAGTGGATAAGGGTGGAGGCAAGGCGGGGACTGCCGGGAGTATTCGGAAATATTTTGAGTAAAAATCTTTTTTCTTTTGTGGTGTTTGTAGATGCATCATTTGTATTTGTTGTTTAATTCAAAATAATAAAAAATTTTATATATAAAAAAGAAGCTGACTTACGGCAAATGGCATCACAGGTTGGCTGACTTTCTTCTGGCACATCATACTACTCCGTGCACTGCCACGGGTAAGTGACCGGCCGAACTCCGTTGCGGTCGTCGGCTAGTGACTAAATTGGACAGGCTGCATCCGGAACATGTAGCTGCACAGGTGTCTCAGCCACACCCACCACGGGTCCTATGTGAAGGTGATCCTGTCTGGGCCAGGAATTACGGGCCTGGCCACCTCTGGGTCCCAGCTGTGGTCTACAAGGTCTCGGGGCCTCTGTCCTACGAGGTGTCCCTGGCAGACGGCCACGTTCTTCGCCGCCACATTGATCAGCTACGTGTGAGACGGGACGCGCCTATGGTTCCTTCTCAGTCTCCTCTAGGGGGGGAGGAGGAATGGGGAATGCATTCTGGGAATCAAACTCAACAGCCAACGATGGCTGTGGGGAGTGAAACGGGTACTCAACACCCAAGTTCCACAGGTGCTTCAAGTAGCAGTTCTTGGGAACAGGGGTACACAGACACCCCCACACACACTCCAGCCTGGGAGTCCCACCGGTGGCAGACTAATTATCCACCCCTTACAAACAATACTCCAGACACGGAGAACACCTGGGAGCACACTCACAACTCACAACATGCAAGAGAGCAGGCAAAACAAAGGGGGAACACGTCCCTTGCTGAAATGACTCATAGAAGGATGTCCTCACGCATCAGGGCTAACAGGGAGGCATCCCTAGACCCTATCACTACAGAAACGAGCCAGGAAAACCTCACTCCGTCAGGAAACACGGCAATGAGTTCAGAGGGGTTAGAAAACTCCATAGAGGGTAGGTCAACCAGGTTTAGCGATCAACAGGGTCCTGACTGCTCGAATACAGGAGGCGGGCAGGAAAGTCAAACTGAAGTCACCAGTCATTCACAGGGCAACTCATCTAGTTCAAGAAGCAACGGGAAAAACAATACAGACTCCCCAGGTCCTAGAAGGTCGCTCAGGGTAAGAGGCCCTCCCAAATACCTAGCCGATTACGTAAGGTGAGCAGGTTAATAGCAATAACTGAACTAAAGGTCCAGGCTGGTTGATTGTAAGGTAACAAGGTTGGGCCACTGGGTCCGGTTCAAAGGAACAGTCCACACCTTATGCACTGTGTGACATTAACTCATTATATTACCATCACTTGGATGGTGTCCATGTGGGCGCATTCTTATTTCATCTAGGGGGAAGGGGTGTTGTGTCCTGAGCCTGCAAAGGCAGGCTCGGGACGTTGCAAGAGTCCCGGGCATTTGCAGAAGCTGCCCGGGACCAGACTGAGTGGCGCCGGCCTTGCGCACATGCGCAAGGCGGGAAAAGATAGTATTGTGATTGGATGAATTTGCCCGGGGATCTGAAGGTATAAATAGAGGCCTGCGTGCCTCTGCTCGGGTTGTTCGTAGAAGGGAAACAGAGAATAAAGACTTGTTAGAAATGCTTCGTCTCAAGTGCCATTATTCTCCGGACTTAACAATAGGCTCTGCAGCAAATAACCTTTTGAGTTTCTCAAATGCCATCTGACACTCCATCAACCATTCAAGTAGTTGGATGGGCCTAGGTTTACTCTCCTACTTCATTTTTAAAAGGTTGGTAATGGATAAAGCAATCTTAGAAAAAGATGGGATGAATTTCCAGTAAAAGTTTGCAAACCCAAGGAAGCTCTGTAGTAGTTTCCTGGTGGGGGGCGCCCACTCCAATACTGCCCGTAACTTTTCAGGATCCATTTCTATCCCCTCATGGGATATGTGATAGCCCAAATAATCTATTTTATCCTGGTGGAATTCACACTTGGATAATTTAGCATAATCTGGGTTTCTTCAGGAACACAAGCACTAACTTCACATGCTCCTCCATAGTCTATGTATATAAAAATGTCATATAAGTAGACCAGGACTCTTTGTAAAGATATTCATGCAGCACCTTGTTTATCAATTGCATGAAAACAGCAGGTGCCCTCTGTAGACCAAACAGGGGCACACAAAACTGTAAACAACCCAACAGGGAATTTAAGGCTATTTTCCATTCATCTCTGTTCTTGATGTGAATCCTCTAATAAGCTTCCCTCAAGTCCAGCTTAGTGAAAATCCTCCCTTTTGCTAAATGTGCCAGCATGTCTTTCATCACTGGCAAGTGGTTACATTCTCCATAATCCACGCAGAGATGAAGAGTGCAGTCTTTTTTCTCCCAGAACAACACAGGAGCCGCCACCTGTGATCTGGCTTGCTGAATGAAACCCCATTTCATGTTCTTGTTAATAAAGGCATGTAGCTCATCTAACTTGCATGGAGTCATTGCATAGATTTTTAGTTTGGGGAGTTTTGCTCCAGGGAGGATCTCTATCCGCAATCTGTGGGGCAGTGGGGTGGGAGTCCATCAGATCCCTTCTACCTTAAGTCACAATACTCCCTCGGGATTTTATCCTCCCTTTGGAGAGTTCTTGTGCAGTAGTTCCCTCAACTGGTGAGATCTTTTGGTTCCAGGTGATTCCTCCCCCCTTTCTTTGATGGCAAAGGTCGGATTTTTAGGGGCCCTCTTCTCCAATTCACAAGAGCGTCCCACTTGTGGAGCCAGGTCAGACCAAGTAAAAAGGGTCTCTCCATCCCAGGTACCACTATAAAACTCAAAAGCTCTTTGTGATTACCCATCCTCATTTCCATGGGCTCTTGTTACGAAGTGAGCTGGGGCTCCCCCTGCCACTGACCCATCCAATTGGCAGAAGGCTATTGGTACCCTCAGCTTCTCAGTCTCAGTCCCAATTTCTTTACAACCTTCGGGCTAACCACATACCAGGTTCAACCTGAGTCCAACAGGGCCAACATCCTCCCCAGGGTGCCTGATGAGAGGACTACTAATTCCACTGGGATGGTCATGAGAGTTACATATTGACTTACTAAGGGATCATTGTCGGCATTGGATTCACTCTCCTCTGGGAGAGTCGGACCTCCCAACCCCTCCTGGGCAGGAGGGGCAAACTCAACAACCTCCATCCCTTTCAGGGCCATTTTGCGGAGCCTCAGTGGTGGCTTCTCAACTTTTTGGGTTCCTGCAGCTGCAGGGTTGGTGCTAAAGTTTGCTGAGCAACAATCGGCTGCCCAATGCACTTCCTTTCCACACTTGAAACAGGCTGTGGGCCATGGCTTAAGTGATGGTGTTCTTTTGGCTGCCTTTGGGGGCAAGAGGTGAGGACTTGCCCAGCCATGACCACCCCAGTGTCGGTCTCTGGCTAGGTCTATTTCCACTTCATCCGACAGCATGTAGCTACACTGGAGATCTCAAGGGGCCCCTCTTGAGATGCAGGTGTGGTAGACTTCATTGTTGAGCACATCCTTGAAGCATTAAACCAGAATCTCCTCAGGCCATGTGGTCAGCTGACAAACCAGCTCATGGAACTCCTGGGTGTACTCTGCTACTGACCTGGGTGATGGTCTTCATCTGGGTTCTGGCTTTGCATTCAGCTAGGAGGTCCTTGAACCAACTGCAAAGAGCTGCTATAAACTGGTTGTAGTTTTGCAGTTGGAAGGCATTATCATTATGAAGAGAGACCATCTACTCTGCTGTGGCTCCCTCGAGGGCCATGGTGACACATCTTACTTTGGAAGCCTCAGATCCCAAGTCACCCCCATACTCCTGCATGTAATTCCAGACTTGTGCTAGGAAGAATCCAGGCAATTTGGAATCTCCTCCAAACTTCACTTCCAGTGGTGGCTCTTTAACAGCCCACCACCTTCAGGAGACCACTCCCCCAGTCAAGGGTGGAGCAGCTGTGGTTGTCGGTGGCTGTATGATTATAGCTGCTGCCACCCCCTGGGGCAAAGGAGGCTGCTGTGGCTGCTATAGAGTTTGCTGCCCCTCCACCACTTGGCTGGTCTCTCCACTGGATAGCTAGGCAGACATCTGAGCTAGCATTTCTCTGGCTCTCTAGTTCTCTTGCAGCAAGTACAATGCATGGCTCAGCATGAGGTCCTCTTGGTCAGAGTTGGAGGAGGGAGTCTCACTATGACCTCGCCCTTCCACTCTGTGAGCCCTTTGATGGTCCCTGGTAAAAGTCACCCCCTGCAGGGGCTCCCCTGGGCCCTCCAATCTCCCTACACACAGTGACCATCTGAGCCGAACCATTTCCTCTTCCAGCTCCTCCAGCCATTCTGCCTCATCTCGAGTGCAGCATGTTCATGGGGGAGTTGCTCCTGGGTCTCTGGATTCCACCCATGGGTTGACATCAAGTGCTTGGTCCCCATGGTAGACTACAGTCTGTGGATTGGCCAATAAAGCAGATCTTACATAATGTTAGGTCTGCCTCCATTTGAATTCTAAGAAAGAAAACCACAGACACCAAGGATTTAGAGAAGATGTACTTTTACTAAGAATGAACTGATAGCAGCAAACACAAGGCAAGATCTGAGTAAAAACCACATGAAAGTTACACATTGAAAGTTTCCCCATAGCCCTCCCAACATGGTCCAGCCCCTGCAGGCCAATCAATGTCCAGAATGATGTTATGAGAAGTTCTCTTCAGCATATGGTGTGCACCAGGATGGTTGGCCTTGATGAAGTCTAAACATCTCCACTCCGATGATGGGGAGTGATCCTCTCTTCCAATTCTCACAGGAACATGTCACACCAGCTCACTTCCCCAACCCAAATATCACATCCCTACCCCGCATTTCCATGGTAGCTGAGGGCAAGCAAGCGGCAAACTGCAATCAGGAAATCCAGCTGACCCAGTTCTTTAAGATCTTATGAAAGGTCAGTAGGACTGGGATATCAGGGGGAATGGGAGGATATTTATAGAGAGTGGCATTATGACAGAAAAAGCTCTTTCTGGGTCCCATCAAATGGCATTCCTCATGTATGGGAGGCAAAGTTGGTCTGTCTTGCTGAATCTAATGAGATGGGGAGATAATTTAGCCCAAGTCATGAATGGTTTTAAAGGTAACCACCAGTGCCTTGAATTGTAATTGGAAACATTCCAGACAGCAATGCAGCTGTTCCACTGCTTTTAGCACCAACTAAATTTCTTGTATATTTTCAAGGGAAGACCGATTTAGAGTACATTGTAGTAAGCCATCTTAAATATATACTAGAGATATGTAAAAATCCACAATATAAAAATCATAAAACCTGAGCTACATACACCAACAGCATTTGTAAGCATTTTGGAGAAATATAGATGAGGCTGGCAGTGTAAAAAACAGTTCAAGTTCCTTTTCGTAGTATGGAAAATACATAGTGTGGACAAAAAAAGAAAGAATTGAATGACAGACAGACAACATTCTAATAGCTTATTGGTAAATTGAAGATTACAGAGAATTCCATGGACAGCCAGGAAAACAAATAAATGGATCATTAAACAAATTAATCCATTGACTAAGTTCAAAGTTATCTACTTTGGATACTTCATATGAAGACATAGTTCTCTGGAAATTTCTATAGCTGGGGAAGTTGGAAAGAAAGATAAGAAAAGGATAACCAGCAACAAGATGGTCGACCACTCTACAAACAAGTATTTTGGGGAAATAACTAGGGAAATATTTTTTTGAATGATGTGTTAATTATTCTTACTGTTACTAAATAGTTGGAAGGTAGAAATCCTTGCTGATCACCCAGAACTACTAAAGGAACCCCATGCCTTTAATAGATAATGCATGCTTTTCAGTTTGAAAATTCACTACTGATTTTCAAATATTCCATGTTTAGAACATGTTCTCCAATGCAATTGTACACATTGACTTGACTATTGATATATCTTAGCATTTTTCAAATCTTTGTTTATTGCAGAGGAACCTACTGAATCTAGATTTTAAATCAGATTAGGAGGCAAAACAGTGTCAAAATAACAAATGAAGGTACATGTGTCTTATACTTGGGAACAAAAGAAAATGATTAAAATGGTAATACACATGCAATGGTAAATCACATGATTTATTTTTTCCTTAAGTTCTCAGGAGAACCTACAATGTAATCTTTTAAAGTAAAATTAAAAACAAGTTTTAAAAGAAACAAAAGAACAAATTAAATATTTGTTGCTGGTTGCATACAGATAATCTTGCAATATAATTATTTATATGATTAAAAACAATGTTAGTAGTCATGATTTGCAAAAGAGATAAATTGGGGAAATATTAAGTATAAAACTATTAGTATAATTAAAATAATACTGTTTCTAAACACAATAATAAAATGCTATATATTGTAATGGGAAGAAAAAACGATAAATTGAAAAGTTTTAGTCAGCCAATTTGGTGTAGTGATTAAGATGCTTGCCTAGAAACCAGGAGACTGTGAATTCTATTCCAGCATGAAAGCTGTTTCTTTGGCAAGAAAAAGTCAGTAAATGTATATGTAGTCAAACAGTGGCAATTTGAGGAGCCAATTTAGCCAATGGACTTCCTAGATATTTATAAATATAAATTCATGGCAATTCTATAAAGGAAATAAGCACGACAATTTAACCTTTAGCTTATTATTGAAATGCTTTTAATGTTGGATACAATTACAGCAAGAAAAACTTTCAGATAGTCTTTGACTTATGACCACAATTGGGATCAGAACTAAACAATGTGGTCATTAAATGAAATATGCCCAGTTTTACATCCTTTTTTTTTGCTGTAGCCATCAAATGAATTATGAGATCATTAAGCAAATCAGGTTTCCCCCATTCTGACTTTGCTTGTCAGAAGTGCCCTGAGAAAATTACAAATTAGGAGAGGGTATATATTGCAGGACCCATTCTGGGTCAGTCACCAGGACCAGTGGTTTTGTCTTCCAAGCCTTCAGACTTGTACTGGAGCACATCTTTACCTGGAGTTTGATTACATTTCCAGCATTTATTGCCAATTCATCTGTAGTCAAATAGCTTTGATAAATCATCTTATACAATTTTTCTTCCAAGATATAATTCAAAGTAAACATTAAATTGTTAATTTACATATTCTTGTCATGGTTCCGATTAACGAAACACTTCAAAGAACTTCCAGGCATTGTTTATCCTAAAAAGTCTTTAATCATGTAACAAAGTGTCAGCACAGCATGGAGGATGCCAAGATCTGAATTCCCCTCCCCTGAGCACATATTATGCCAGCATATTTCCCTCCCCTAATTTGCTGTCATAAATCACGTTCTCCAATCAGTTTGAAGGGCAAAGGTTCCCTTCCATTCTGTAGCGCATGGGTTTCTTATCTTAACTAATCCCCATACACATTCTTTCTCCTCCCGTCCCAGCATCATCTAATTTAATTCTAAAAATACCACACAGCTTATACAGAGAGTGGCTGCCTTTGCATATTTTGTCAAAGCAAGAACATCCAATGTTAGCAGCATTGACATACGGCCCCCCTTACAAAAAGGATAGGTCCTGTATGTAAACAAAAGCGTATGTCAGGGATTATCTCTCGGTTTGTTGGGGTTTTTCTCATGAAACTTATTGATGAGTCGATCAGCCTTCACCTCACTGGATTTCACCCAAGTGGCTTCAGACAAAGGGTATCCCTTCCATTGTACTAGGTACTACAATTTCCCTTTAAAAATTCTAGAGTCAAGAATACATTTCACTTCATAGTGGGTCTGTCCCACAACTATGAGGGGCCTGGGTGCCTTCTTAGGGGGAGGTTTTAAAGTGGAGCCCCGACAAGATTTCAACAAGCTGCAATGGAAGACAGGGTGAATTCTCCCTAAATGTCTAGGGAGTTTTAGTTCTATGGTGACCAGATTGATGATCCTTACGATGGGGAAAGGCCCCAAGAATTTTGGTCCTAATTTCTTGCTGGGCAATTTGAGGCGTAAATATTTAGTTGACAGATAAACCTTTTCCCCAACTTGGAATGTTCTTTGGGGAGCCCTCTTTTTATCAGCCTGATTTTATAGTTCTTGGAAGTCTTTTTTAATGCAGTTTTCATGTTTCTCCAAACTTCTTTCTACCCCCTCACCCATTGATCAAGTGTCTGGGAGGCGGAGGGCACCTGAGGGTATTCAGGTATAGGGCTGAACTCTTTTCCTGTGGCTACTCTGAAAGGTGTGTAGCTGCTGTGAACAGAATTATTGTAAGCCACCTCGGCAAAAGGGAGGAGGTCAGTCCAGTTTGTCTGTTGGTAGGAAACGTAGCATCTGAGATATTGTTCCACCATTTTGTTAACGGATTCTGCAACCCCACTGGTAGCTGGATGAAAAGCAGATGATAAGCCTTGAGATGATCCAATTAATTTAAGAAAACTCCTCCAAAATTTCGCTGTGAACTGCACCCCTCTGTCCAAAAGTATTCGCTTCAGGGTGCCATGCAGCCGGTAGATATGTTTCAGGAACAATTTAGTCAGTCGTTGGGTAGATGAAAGTCCTTTGCAGATGATGAAATGAGCCTGCTTCGAGAACAGATCTATCACAGTCCAGATGACAGTATTTCCTCTACTTTCAGGTAGGTCTACTATAAAGTCCACAGTTATTTCTTCCCATGGTTGAGAAGGGTATGCCACTGGTTGCAGTAGCCCAGGAGGTTTCCCTAGAATTCTTTTCATTGTGGCACATACAGTACAACTCCTGACATAGTTTTCCACATCTCGTTTTAGCCCCAGCCACCAGAATTGCCGGCAGATGAGGTGTAGAGTTTTTAAATATCCAAAGTGTCCAGCCTGTTTTACGTCATGGCCGTGTTTGGGAGCATTAAGATGGAGGGCTTCAGGCAGATACAGTTTCTCCCTCTTGTAAGCCAAACCATCCCTGCATGTTAGGGAGGTTTGATTATCTTTGAACCATTGATTGGTGAGGAGCTCTTTTTTTATTTTCTTTATCCCATGGTCATCAGGATTAGGGACCCTGCGAGCGTGAGTTGAGTGACAGTTTGTGGATTGGAGATAATTGCCTCGTTAACCTCCTCGCGTTCGCTTTTGTACTGGGGTAATTGGGATAGCACATCAGCTAGGAAGTTTTTTCCTCCCGGTATGTACTTTAGAGTGAAGTTGAAGTGGTTAAAGTACTGTGCCCACCGCATTTGCTTTGGGGACAATTTGCGGGGAATTTTCAGTGCTTCTAGATTTTTGTGATCTGTCCATACTTCAAATGGCACCTTGCTCCCTTCTAGATAGTGTTGCCAGTTTAACAGTTTAGCCCCCATCTAATTATGAAGGCCTCCTTCTCCCAGATTGCCCATCTCCTCTAGCTTTCAGTAATTTTTTTAGAGGTGTAGGCGCAGAGTTGTAGAACTCCACTTTTGTTCTTCTGCAGTAATACAGCTCTGACTGCCACATCGCTAGTGTCAGCTTGGATTACAAAGGGTTCTTCTGGGCAGGGGTGCTTTAGGACCGGTTCAGCAGCAAATAGTCTTTTTAAATTCTCAAAAGCTGTTTGACAGTTCATAGTCCATGTAAGTGGCTGGCCCGGTCACAGTTTTCCTCCTCCTTTGCCTGTTTTGAGTAGTTCTGTAAGGGGTAGGGCAATCTCGGCAAAGGAGGGGATGAATTGACGATAAAAGTTGGCAAAACCTAAAAAGCTCTGAAGCTGTTTGCGAGTCTTTGGGGGCTGCCACTCAATTATAGTTCTCACTTTGGCTGGATCCATTTCTATGCCCTCATTGGAAATTCTGTAGCCAAGATAATCTAATCGGGTCTGGTGAAATTCACATTTTGACAATTTGGCATAAAGCTTGGCATTCAATAGTTTCTTTAACACTTCTCTCACAAGCTTTATGTGATCAGTCATTTTCGTGCTGTATATCAGGATATCATCAAGATACACCAGAACCCTTTTATACAAGTGATCATGTAGGACCTCATTAATCAATTGCATGAATATGGCTGGGGCCCCCTGTAGTCCAAATGGCATGACTTTGAATTGGTAGCTCCCCATGGGGCAATTGAAGGCAGTTTTCCACTCGTCTCCCTCTTTTATTCTCACCTGGTAATATGCCTCTCTCAGGTCTAATTTAGTGAAGATGCTCCTCTTAGCCAGGTGGGTTAGTAAGTCCTTCAGGAGGGGAAGGGGGTATTTATTTTCCACACTCACTGCATTCAGACCTTTATAATCCACGCAAAGAGGAAGAGAACCATCTTTTTTTCTTTAAATAACACAGGGGCTCCCACAGTAGATTTAGCCCGTTCAATGAACCCCCTTGCTAGGTTTTTGTTCACGTATCACTGCATCTCCTCCATTTCGAGGGGGACATAGTGTACATTCTTGGTCGTGGGAGTTTGGCTCCTGGCACCAGTTCGATAGAGCAGACATTGGGTCTGTGAGGGGGCAGGGCATCACATTCTTTTTCACTAAATGCCTCCACTAGGTCCTGGTATTCGCTGGGAATGAGTGGTTTGCGGTGAGGCAGCCATATGCACTTGCTCATTAGGTGGCCTAAAGTGTCCCACAACGTCAGCTGAATCAGTGGGAGGTTTAGGCCCTATAGGTAGTCTCACAGTTCTCATTCCTTTCTCCCACCAGATAAACAGTTTCCATTTGTCCAACTAGGCTAGCCCTAAGATCACAGCCTCAGTCATTTCTGGAGCCACCAGGAAGCGAATAAACTCCCAGTGTTCACCTATTTCTAGGTGTAGGGGCTCAGTTAATTGCGTGACAAGAGTCCCTCCCATCAGAGAGCCATCGGCTTGCTCAAACCTCACGGGCATGGAGAGCAGTTTTGCTCGTATACCCAATTTCATGGCAAATGGCAAGTTAATGATGCATCGGGAGCATCCAGAACCAATTAGTACATTTAAGTCTATTTGTGCCCCTGACTTAGAGATTATAAGTTTGGCGGGCAGTGAAAAAGGCGGGACATGTCGACTCACCATCGGGTCGCTCTCTTCTTCATCGTCGCTGTCAAAGGAGGGTAGAGCGGGGGCAGGTCCATCCAGACTCCCGGCATCCAACTGTGTGGGGTGTGTGACCTGGGCAACAGGTTCCTGCATGACCTGGTTGGATTTCTCTCTTGTTAGCTGCTGGGCAGGTTTCCTTTTCGCTGCTGGTTCTGGTGTGCTCTGTTGTCGGGGGTAGGGGACTGGACAGTTTGCTGCTTGATGTCCCTCCTGTCTGCACCGGAAACACTTAATTGATGGGCCTGCAGGTAGCCTGGGTCTTTCAGCCATCACAGAGTTGGAGGTTTTCGTGGGGGTGAATGCCATTCAGATTGCTCTGGCTTTGGCTCGGATTCATGTGGGGGAGGCTTCTTATAGTGGGTGAGCTGAACGTCTAGCTTCACCATTGCCTGGTACCATTCTTGCAGCTGATCAGGTATTGCTCGATAGATGCAGGCCTGAGAGAGGTGGTCGTCTAATCTCTCAATGAAGTGATGGATTAGGGATTGCTCAGGCCACCCCTCTATTCAACCTGCTATCTTGTGAAACTCTCGCACGTACTCCAGGGCAGGCCTGCCAGCTTGTTTTATTTTGTGGATTTGTTCTTCTGCTTTGAGGCCAATGGATGGGTCCTCAAATCTTTCTCTCAGCCTTAGGAGGAAGAGATGGGGGTCTTCCAATTCAGGGGATTGCTCATTATATAAATTGTTCAGCCATTTGGATGCTTCTCCTTCTAGGCTGGATGCAATCACATCGACCATGGTGCCTGGGTCCGGGTAGAGATAGGCCCAGTGGTTCAAATGGGAACGTACTTGATTGAGGAAGAAAATCAGCTTTTCTGGGTCCCCATCAAAGGTTGCTCTGAAAGGTGGAGCCCCCCACTGTGGCTGTTGCACCCCCAGTTGCTGCTGGTCCCATCCTGACTGCAGCTGCATGTCTAGGGGTTGCAAGTTCAGGGGCTGTAGCCACTCCCCCTGCTGCTGTAGGCCCCTCAGTGGTTGCTGTACATTTGGGGGCAGTGACCAATCTCCTTGCTGTGGTCGTCCTCCCACCAGTTGCTGATCTCCTGGCTTCTGTACCACCCCAAGCTGTTGCAAGGCCTCTATTAGCTGTGGCAAGCTCAGAGGTTGCTGACCATGCCAAACTCCCCATTGCTGCAGAGGCCTCAGACTGGGGTTCCCTCTCTTTGTAGGGCTGGAGGCCCTGGCAGGGGAAGACAGGGTCTGGAAGGTTGTCTGATCTGCAATGGAGGGGCTGTAGGCTCCTCTCATCAGGAATTGATTTCTGCTTCTCATCTCTAGCTTTTCAAATCTTTCCAGTGACTCACCCAAATGTTCAGTGGCAGACGATCTGGTAGCTCTCCACCGGTCTGCTTTTGAAGCCTTTGAGGTTGGCAAGGCAATCTCGAGGCATCTGCAGTCTCTGCTCGGCTGGGCCAGGGCTGATGGCCAGATCAGCTCTTCTAGCTGCTTGGGTCCCTCCCCCATATGCAAAAACTCATCTTCCCATAGCATGCTGTCTGTTGCTTCCCCCTCGTGTATCAGCAGCTGCCGGGTCATCGTCTTCAAACAGGTTCTCTTTTTCCATAATGAAATTTCCTCCTGAATCTTTGCCAACTTCTCTCAAGCCTAGAGACAGTGGCTGGAGTTCAAGACCCCAGGTAGTTTGAAAATAAAGTAGATCTTGGCATGATGTCATGGTTCTGATTAATGAAACACTTCAAAGAACTTCCAGGCATTGTTATCCTAAAAAGTCTTTAATCATATAACAAAGTGTCGGCACAGCATGGAGGATGCCAAGATCTGAATTCCCCTTCTCTGAGCACATATTATGCCAGCATATTTCCTTTCCCTAATTTGTTGTCAGAAATCACGTTCTCCAATCAGTTTGAAGGGCAAAGGTTCCCTTCCTTTCTGTAGCACGTGGGTTTCTTATCTTAACTAAACCCCACACACATTCTTTCTCCTCCCCTCCCAGCATCATCTAATATAACTCTAAAAATACTACACAGCTTATACAGAGAGTGGCTACCTTTGCATATTTTGTCAAAGCAAGAACATCCAATGTTAGCAGCATTGACATCTCTCTTATAGTCTAACATTATATTATAATCAGGGTTTTTGCCCATTTAGCATATATATTTATAAAATACTACTTAGGATGATCTTAGGAGATGTATATGTTAAAGACTAGTCTTTAACATATACATCTTCTAAGATCATCCTAAGTGTCAGAACCCATTCCTATTTCATTTCTACCTATCCCCTTTGACCTAAAAATAAATCTCACCTTCCCCTGGGTTCTGCCATACTCCCAAGGGGGAGGGGGATGTGCCTGCAGGGTTATTGCTTTCCCTTCCTCTATTCACTACAATGTAATCTTTTGCTTCATTTATTGCTTCTGTGTCCACTTCCTGCTACAATGTAATAATTTGCTTCCTGCACTGTATCTCTCTCTGAACTTTCTTCTCCCTAACCTGTCAGCTAGGAAAAGTGGGGGAGAAAGAAATACAACCTCCGGAGTCTGGCTTATTTCTCCGGTCTCAAAAGGAGGTGCGAAGAGCTGCTTGAACAACGCACTACGACCGGAGTTGGACCAATGTTATCTCCCCTTTCCCACGATGGACTTAACACCTGGGGATTGGCCAGTTTGAACCATCCGGATGAACGGTGGGGTGGGGTTTGCTTGGGGACACTTTAAAGTATTGATTGCAAAGGAAGCCCTCAGATCCTGTCTATTATGCCTGCTATCAACTACTTTTAATAAAAGTTCCTGTTGGAGGAAACCATCTCCAAGAGTTCTGCTTTCTTAAGTTGTGGGATTGAAGTGGGTCCTTACATTAAGTATTTTATAAATTTTAGAAATGAAATGGTCATCTCCAGAGCATAAATTTGATTCCAGTTCCAATTTGTTCACTGAAAAAACAGGATCCAAACTGAGTCAGTCACTGGGACTTTTCTCTCCAGAATATGTTTACTTTTTATCAAGTTTAAAACTTTCAAATATTCTATAGTAATTAAGATAAGATAAGATAAGATAAGATAAGATAAGATAAGATAAGATAAGATAAGATAAGATAAGATAAGATAAGATAACCTTTATTGTCATTTTTTTACTGTGGGCACAACGGCACACATCAAAAATGAAATTTAATTGCCCACTCTCAAAGTGAAACACATACATGACGCACACCTAAAAATACTTGTTTTTATCTTAGGTTCCTGTTCTTCCAGTATCAATAGATCACAATATGTTGTCAATTTAGACTCAATTAATATTTTAAGTGTAGTGCTTCATGTGGTGATATCCACAATGGTACAATGGCAAGTCTTTTTTTATACTTCACCCATATATTCCATTCAATGCCTAGTAAAATGATTCTTAAAACCTGAGTAACCTTTATCTTATTATACCATAAATAAGTGTGCCACTCAAAGATCAAAGCCTTCAAGATCTAACAGCCTTTGATTCTTGACTTCCCCTTTCTTTTCCATCTTATAAAAGTTTATATTTAATTCTTGGTTTTTTATTTTAGAATAGACTAGAGCTGGAAGGGACTTTGGAGGTCTTCTAGTCCAGCCCCCTGCTCAAGCAAGAGGACCTATACCATCTCAGAAAAGTGACTGTCTAGCCTCTTCTTAAAAATCTCCAGTGATAGAGCGTCCACAATTTCTGGAGGCAAGCTGTTCTACTGGTTAATTGTTCTCACTCTCAGGAAGTTTCTCCTTAATTCCAGGTTGCTTCTCTTTCATCAGTTTCCAACCATTGTTTCTTGTCCTGCTCTCTGGTGCTTTGGTAAATAACATGACTCCTGCTTCTTGGTGGCAGCCCCTCAAATGCTGGAATACTGCTATCATGTCTTCCCTATTTCTTCTTTTCTTTAGACTAGCCAAACCCAAGTCCCTCAGCCGTTTGTATGTTTTAGTCTCCAGGCCTTTAATCATCTTAGTTGCTCTTCTCTGATTTTTTTTTCAAACTCTCAACATATTTTTTGTGACATGGTGATCACATTCTCAACATTAAAATTAATTTTGTTGGATAGGGCTCATTGTTCAATTTGTCAAGATCTTTTTGAATCCTGACAGCATCCTACTGGGATGTTGGCTACTTCTGCCAGTTTGGTGTCATCTGCGAATCTGATGAGTTCCCCTTCATTTCCCTCATCTAAGTCATTGATGAAGATATTGAAGAGTACTGGGCCTAAGACGGAGCCTTGTGATACCCCACTGCTTACTTCTCTCCATGTGGATGTAGTGCCATTGAGGACTATTTGTTGAGTTTGGTTTGCCAGCCAACTACAGATCCTTCTGGTGGTGATGTTGTCTATTCCACCTTTTTCTAGCTTACCAAGGAGTAGGTTGTGATCTACTTTATCAAATATCTTACTGAAATCCAAGTATACTACATCCACAGCATTTTGCTGATCTACTAGTTTAGTCACTTTATCAATGAATGAAATAAGATTGGTTTAGCATGATCTGTTTTTAACAAACCTGTGCTGGCTACTAGTTATAACTTTGTTTTTTTTCAATTTAAACTTTTTTATTTTTCCCAACTCTCCTCCATACATATACCGAGATATTTATCACATGTTAACATATATAATTTTTACATTCTTATCTATCAGATACTTTTAATAAAATAAAATAAGTACATATACATAAATTTTGGTGTTGCTCGCCCATTTCCCCTTTCACTGTATCCACACTCCTACTCTCTCTTCTCTACCTTCTTTCTCCCTTTCTCCTCTTTCTTCCCTACTTCCCTCTTCTTCCTCTCCTCTCCTCTTCCCTTTACCACTCTCCTCCCATTTCTCCCCACTTCTCCTCCTCTTCTCCTCCAACCTTCCTACTTCCTCCCTCCCTCTTTTACTCTCTTCTCTCTCTCCTCTCCTTTCTTCCCTCTCATCCCTCTTCAGATACAATTCAGGGGTAATGTCCGAGCAACTCCTCTCTCTAAATTTCCCTATCTGTATTAAATATAATAAGATTGATTTTCTATTACGTTAATACTTCTATTTATCTGACCTTCTCAGTATATACTTCTATTAATATTTATATGACCTCCGGTTATTCGATACTGTATCGCCTGGGTCTCCCTCCTTATCTGCTCCTTTTTCTTCCATCTAAATTGGTGTTAACTATCTTTTAACCTTATTCTCTTTTCAACCAATCATAAAAAATTCCCCAGATTTCATAATACTCTGACTCTGTCTTATCTTTAATTGTCATTGTTAATCTATTCATTTCTGCACATTCCAGTATTTTCCCAATCACCGCTCCCTCTGGGGGGGGCTTTCAGTGCTTTCCAATTTTGTGTAAACACAATCCTGGCTGCCGTAATTATATGAATAATCAAATATGTTTTCTCTTTATTATATTTCCCTGGTAAAATACCCAGCAGGAATATTTCTGGTCTTAGTTCTATACGTTGTTGTATCATCTTTTCTATCCACATTCTAATAAGTTTTAGCTTCTACACACGTCCACCACATATGGTAGAAGGAACCTGGTATCTGATGACATTTTCAACATTTCATAGATCTGTCCTTAAACATTGTAGCTAATCTTTCTGGAGACATGTGCCATCTGTAAAACATTTTGTACATATTTTCTTTATATGCAGTTGCCATTGTCAATTTATAGTTTCTTTCCCATAGTTGCTGCCATCTATCTAATTCAATCGTATATCTAAAATTCCCTGTCCATTTTATCATTGTCTCTTTCACTTGTTCCTCCTCTAACTCCCTATGTAGTAGATAACTGTACATTTTTAAAATCCATTTTTCTTCCGTTCCTGTGAGTATTTCATCTAACTCAGTGGTTCTCAACCTGTGGGTCGGGACCCCATTTGGGGTCGATCGACCATTTCATGGGGGTCGCCAAGCAAGGCTGTCCGCCATTTTTTCCCCTTTTCCGGCGGGTGCCTTACCTCCCTTGGGCTGGGCCAGCTGGTGGTCGGCCTGCTCCGTCTCTGCCGCTTGCCAGCTACGCCTCGGCCAGCGCAGGGGGCGGAACCACGCATGCGCGGCGCTCCCGGGCAGGGAAAGTCCTCGACTTACAACCGGTTGGGTAGTCCTCGACTTACGACCGGTTTAGTCCTCGACGTATGACCGGTTTAGTCCTCAACTTACGACCGGTTGGGGGTCGCGGCATTAAAAAGGTTGAGAACCACTGATCTAACTGTTGTCCCCAAATTAACACCATCTATTTTAACATCTTTTTCATATCTAGATTGTATTTGCATTCTCATGTACCAATCCATCTTTATTCCTTGTTCCTCTAATTGTTGTTTGGTTTTCAACTCCCCCGTATCTGTTAGTAAGTCTTTATATCTTATAATGTTTCCCATATTAAGCATATTGGAGTGTATTAGCGCCTCCATAGTTGTGAGCCAATTTGGAATCTTCAGATAATACTTTTTCTTTCTTTCTTTCTTTATTTATTTATTTATTTATTTAATCCCATTTATACCCCGCCCTTCTCCCGAGGGACTCAGGGCGGCTTACAGGTAAATAAAAACAGTACAATACAATAAATATCTCTAAAAGCCAAATTAAAATATATATTAAATAACCTGTATTAAGTTTAATATTATAAAATCCCTTTAAAATCCCTATAAAATCCCCCCCTAGG
>NW_015386770.1:4754-12204 GCF_001527695.2 Protobothrops mucrosquamatus | reverse complement strand
GAGGAACCCCACAAGTTAGGGACCTAGGGGTCGACCTCTGTCCCCCTGCCAATACGGACTGCGTACGGTCGGTGAGGAAGGAAGAGAACCACCGCATAACGGTGCCTCCCATTCCTAACTCACCGAGTCGCCGCAGCATGATACCGTGGTCCACAGTATCAAAAGCCGCTGAGAGGTCCAAAAGAACAAGGACAGAGGATTAACCCCTGTCCCGGGCCCTCCAGAGATCATTAACCAACGTGACCAATGCCGTTTCCGTGCTGTGTCCCGGCCTGAAGCCCGACTGGTATTTTCTCCCAGACCAAGAATAAAGAATTCCTTATATGGTGTCTCTGGAAATAGCTATGTATTCTGTTTTTCCCATAGCATATGAAAGCATGCAATCCCAACTGCAAGTCATGTCCCTCTAATGCAGGGGTGTTGAACTCAATTTCATTGAGGGCTGCATCAGCATTGTGGTTGCCCTTGGGGGGGCAGGTGGGTATGGCCAGGGTGGGTGTGGCCTACTGGGTGGGTGTGGATGGAGTGGATGTGGCCTACTGGGTGGGCGTGGCCAGCTCTACATCGTTCGCGTCAAGGGTGCCTGTGGGGGCCTGGGCAGGAGTGGGACAGATCTAAGAGTCTCTGGCAGAAGGGGGTGGGACCGGGGCAAGCGCCAAGGCATGGTGCATTTCTTCATTCTTCACAAAGGGTGACACCTCCCCAGCATGTACCCAGGGGGCGGGGCCAATGTGGCAGGGGCTGGTTCCTCACTGTTTCTGGACGACCTTGTGGAGCTAAGACTGAATGCGTTTCAGCATAGATGACCACCACAAAATTGTATATTGGCTCCCGGCTGGCCTGGGCCAGGGCCATGGTACCGGGGGCCATTCCCTCACTGTTTCCAGGATGGCTTCGCGGGCCACATGAAATCATTTTGCAGGCCGCTTCCGGCCCCCGAGCCTTGTGTTTGACATGTCTGCTCTAATGTCAATAATCTCATATTCCTCAATAAGATCCATTCTCTCATCCATGATAATGCTGCAGCTTGATAGTGCAATTCCCAATTAGGTAGACCAAACCCACCTCTGAGTCTTGTATCTTGTAACATTTTTAGATTAATCCTTGCCTTTTTTCCCCTGCCAAATATACTTCAAGATTATTTTATTAAGCCCCTCAAAATATTTCTTATCTAATATTATTGGTATTGGGGTTTTTTTGGTTTTTTTTTTTAACAAAATTTTTATTGGTTTTTATTTAACATGGTGGCAAGGCCATCAATTAATCAAAACAAAATCATACTTATACAATTCAAATTGTTTCAATATAATTAACTCAGTTATACATATAAATAATCTATTATTATTTTAATGTATCCTACTTCCCCCTTAAGTCTATACTATTAACTCTATTTCTATACTCCCTCCCACCCCCATCCCCCCCAACCCCCCCAGACTTCCCAGAACTGATTACAGGATTAAACATTCGTCTTCCCAAATCTATATCAGACTACCCAATATAAACTAATCTAATATAAAAATACTTTAACTCATAAAAAGATAATCAAATATAAGCAAATATAATCTATCTTAAATATAGCCGATCCATCCTCACCAATCCCTTAATCATACAAGAAACTTTGCCATATCTTCAATTTATCAATTATATGTAATACATTCCATCACCCCTACAATTATCTATAATATACCATCGCCCCTACAATTAATGCCATAATCAAATATTTATGATCTTTTAAGATAATAAGAAAAAAGGATATATCAGTTTTATTAATCTAAACCATCATTAATTAATTTTTTTTCTCTAAACAAAACCCTATATAATTTCCTTACAAGATAATAAACAATAATGTATCTCCACTGCTTCCCTTGACATACAATACTATAATTTTCCATATATATAATTCCACAATTCCACCGATATACCCCATTTCCTCCTCCAAGAATTCTTTAAAATTAATCCCTTAATATCTTAAACAAAAGAACCTGTATAATTTCATTACAAGATACTCTTAAGAAATAAGCAATAATATCCCCCAACTGCTTCCCCTGAAATGCAATTTGCAGCTATTTCTTCCACTTTTCCCTCCTTCCATAAAGATCCCTTAATATCTCAAACAAAAGAACCTGTGTAATTTCATTACAAGATACTCTTAAAAAATAAGCAATAATATCCCCCAACTGCTCCCCTTGAAATGCAATACTATAATTTTCCATTTCTATAAGTATTTCTTTAAAATTGCATCCCAAAGTCACAGCTAAGTCCATCACTGCCTCTTGTCTGTATCCTTGTAAATTTTCTTTAGTTGTTTCCGATCCAGTTTCCGCTTTTGCAACTATTTCTTCCACTTCTCCCTCCTTCCATAAAGAAAAATCCAAATCTTCCTCTTGAATCATTTCCAGTCCAATTTCCACTTTTACAGGCTCCACTTTTTCCTCTATTCCGACCTCTATGTTCAAAATTTGACTGTTGAAAATCTTTAAACAAAGCGGAAGTTCCATTAAACAAAGCCATTTTCCAAACTTCTTTAATCCAAGCCTCGGAGAAAAAAAAGCGGGGGGGGGGGAATCCAAAATCCAAATCCAGAATTCTCTCCATTAAAAGAAAAAAAAATGGTCACCAAATTCCATAAACCCAAAAAAATATGTCAATATTACAACCCTAAGCCAAGGGGTAACAATTTCCCTCTTCATTCAGCGCTGCAGGAAAGTGAAAGTTAAAAAGAAAAATCACTCTCATCTATAGANAAAAAAGCGGGGGGGGGGGAATCCAAAATCCAAATCCAGAATTCTCTCCATTAAAAGAAAAAAAAATGGTCACCAAATTCCATAAACCCAAAAAAATATGTCAATATTACAACCCTAAGCCAAGGGGTAACAATTTCCCTCTTCATTCAGCGCTGCAGGAAAGTGAAAGTTAAAAAGAAAAATCACTCTCATCTATAGAAAAACGGCAAATCGCAGCCATTTTTTCCCCTCAATTCCACTTAACTCTAAAGAAGATGTTAATAAATTGAGTTAAAGTTTTGAGTTTCTCAAGTCCAGTTTCCCCTGGTCAGTTCCGTCTGCTTATTTTTTGCTCACCATTCTCTGTAATTTGCAGAAGTGGAGGCCACGACTGGCTTTGTTCCCAAAAAAAGGGGAACAAAGGCGCTTGGGAGACGGAGATCTCCCGGACTCCGGAGGAGTACCCAATTCCGCTCTCCCAAAATAAGGGGAGAGCTTTTGGGACTCTACTCCTATCCAGGAATACTCACCTCGACCCCTTCGCCTGGGGCACAAGGTTCCAAGCCACTGAACAGCTGTTGGCCGCTGTTCATGCTGGCTCTGACGCCTTCCCAAGGGGACGGCTCCGAAAGAGCCACCATCGGCGCGCCGTCCCACCGGAAGTCCGGTATTGTTGAAAACAAAAACAATAATCGTGGTAATATATTCATTTTGATTATTGCAATCCTTCCCATTAATGATAGTTGTACATTTTTCCATTTATCCAAATCTACTTCAATTTGTCTTTTCAATTTGTGATAATTATCCTCTTTAATTGTTGTACATCTTGCTGTCAGGTGGATCTCTAAATATTTTACCTTCTTTACAATCTGTATATCTAATTTTTCCATCAGTTTTTTTTTTGTTTTTCAGTAATATTTTTCACTAACATTTTGGTTTTATCTTTATTAATCTTCAACCCCGCTACCTCACCATATTTTTCTATTTGTTCTATTAATACAGGTCCTGTCTCTAATGGTTCCTCCAAGATAAATACTAAATCGTCTGCGAATGCTTGTAGCTTATATTCTTCCCTCTTAATTTTCATCCCTTTTATGTCATTATTCTGTCTTATACTTCTGTTTAATACTTCTAATGTCAAGACAAACAATAGTGGAGATAGAGGACATCCCTGTCTTGTTCCCTTCATAATATTAATCTTCTCAGTCATATTTCTATTTATCGTTACTTTGGCTGATTGCTTATTATAAATTGTTTTAACTACATTTATAAATTTCTCCCCAAAATCCATAGTCTGTAACTGGCTTATCATGAATTGCCAGTTCACATTGTCAAATGCCTTCTGTGCGTCCAGGAACATCAATGCCATCTGTTTCTTGGGGTGTGTTTCATAGTATTCTAATATGTTCAATACAATTCGCATATTGTCTCTAATCTGTCTTTTGGATAAAAAACGATTTTGATCCGATTGTATAAATTCATTTAAAAACTTTTTAAGTCTTTATTGATGTAAATATTTTATAGTCCACATTCAGTAGGGAAATCGGCCTGTAGTTCTTTATTTTCTGCATTTCTGTTTCTTCCTTTGGTATCAGGGTAATAAGTGCTTCGGACCACAAATCTGGTATCTTAGCTTCAAAAAGAAGTTCATTATAAAGTTCCAACATTACATTGCCTAGTGCTTCCTGCAGTGTCTTGTATAGTTCTGCTGGTAATCCATCCGGTCCTGGTGTTTTACCATTTTTTGTTTGTTAATTGCTTCTATTAATTCCATCATTGTTATTTCCCATTCTAATAATTTTTTTAATTTCTCAGGTATTTTAGGTATCTCTGTTTCTTCCAAGAATTGTTTTATCCTATCATATGGAACTGTTTATTGCTTATATAAGTTCTCATAATATTCCCAATTTTTTTTTTCTTTTCTTCATTCTGATGTTGTAAGATCCCCTCAGCATCTTCCAATTGTTTAATCCATCTCTTCTCTTTCTCCTTTTTAATTTTATATGTCAACCATCTCCCTGGTTTGTTTGCATGCTCAAAAAAGGTTTGCTTAGCTGCCTTTATTTCATCGCCACTTCTTCATTTTCTATTAAGTTCATTTTATGTTTGTTCAGCTCCATTAATTTTTTAATCTTTTTGTTTTGTATATCTTTCTGTAATTCTTTCTCAAGTGTCTTATATTCTTTCTCCAGTTTTCTCTTATTTTGTCTTTTCTGTTTGTTCTTTTTTCCCAAGTAAGTCATAGCATGTCCTCTCATGTACGCTTTTGCATTGTCCCAAACATTTTGAAGTGAAGTATCTTCTTTTTTGTTTTCCTTAAAAAAGAAAAGTATTTCTTTTTTCATATATTGCTGAAAATCTTTTTCATTCAATGCAGTTTGGTTTAATGTCCATCTTGTTCTCTTTTTTTTGTCCTTTTCATATGATTGTAACTGGGTTGTGATCCACCCATGTGCTTGTTTCTATGGCTATATTTTGTATATTTGTAAATAAATCTGTTGACATCCATATCATGTCAATTCTCGACCGGGACAGATGTCTGTTAGAGTAGAACATATATTGCTTCTTTTCCGGATATTTTTCTCTCCAAGCATCAGATATATTTAGTTCGTCCACCATATTATATAAAAGGATTTTGGGAGTGTTCTTCTTAGAGTCTTTTTTTTTATTATTATAATCCAGCTCAGGCTTTACAATAGCATTAAAATCTCCAATCATACATATGCTTTCATATTCCAGTTCTATTATTTTCTTATGTAATTTTAACTAAAAGTTCTCTTGGTTTTCATTTGGAGTATAAATCGCTACCGGTAATGATTTTTTACAATTCATAATTACTTCCACCATTAAGATTCGTCCTTCTTTGTCTGAATATATCAATTTAGTTTGTATTGTTTTCTGAATATATAATGCCACACCTCTTTTACTCTGATCCGCAAGTGAAGTATATATTTCTCCCAATTTTGGATATTCTAATAGATTTTTATGTTGTTTCCTAATATGAACTTCTTGTAAACAAATTATGTCCATTTTTAGTTTCCCCAATTTATTTAGTGTTCTTTTCCTTTTTATGGTCGAGTTTAATCCATTTATATTTATCGAGATTGCTTTTATCTCTTCTTCCATGATTATTTATTTAAAGTTTTGACTGATCTCATCATTCTCATCTCTCTTTGCTCTTTTGCCTCTTTTGCCCTTGCTCCTTCTCCCAACGCCCTTTCCTCCTGTTCTTTGCTATACTCATCCCGTTGCTTCTCTATCTAATCTCCTTGGTGTCTAAATCCTCTTTCCCCTCTCAGCCTTTCTTCTTGCTGTCCAAAGTGGTGATCATAAAAAAGCTCTGCTTTCTCTAATGTGTCTAATCTATGTCTCTGTTCTTGCCAGTTTACCATTACTCCCTCTGGTATTAACCATCTAAAATTTATCCCTTTTTCAATTAAGCCTTTTGTCAAAAATTGATACTCCTTTCTCAAGTCTCTCACTCTTCTTGGAATCTGCTTTAATATCACTATCTCTCTTTCCTTTATATTTTATTGTGACATTCCTCAGCTTCTGTAGTATATCTGCTGTTTGCTTCTAGTTGTTCACAGATCTCTTTTTTTTGTTAGAGCATGCACAGTCTTATTGCACAAGGAATAAACTCAGGAGTAAATACAGTAAACAGTGGCCTATATTAAATGGTGGTTTATCTTGCACTATCTACAATATCATACATCAGGAACAATATGCATACACATGCTAATTCAGCAGGATCCAACAAACCACAGTTACAGCAGGAAACAGAAAAGAGAGAATACATCAGCAGAGCCTTCCCTTTATACAAAGGCTCTTAAAGAGACACAGACCCTGTTGAGTCATTCCCATCATTACATCTTGAATCTTACATTACATAAGCTGGTTAGTTGTTAAATCAATACCTTGACACTCCTCCCATTTAAAGCTAAACAGCTGTTAAGCCAAATGCTTTTATATACTCTTATTTGTCTAGACATAAACAATATTGCTTTTGCAATCTTTTACACAATTGATTACATTTTGAACATGGGTGATTCAAGCACTGCACAGATTATACAATACAATTGCTGGATAATGATAGCTAATACTGGAACAGTAAAGAGAGTTTGAGTTGTCTTCATAAAACCATTGTCATCATTTTGGCATCATGCAATGGTTCAGACCATAGTTACAGCATACCAATTTGACTACATAAATCAGCTGCTAATCACAACTGCATACTTTTCACTCATATGATATCTTTGCTTCTTTTGGGGGGATGGTGTGTGTGAGAGAGAGGATTCCTTCTTTTACTTGTTGGATGAGAGGATTCTTTCCATCTGTGATGATAATCTTTTATGAACAGTCTGTTAGACTCCACAGTCTTTTGTCCTTTTGTAAATCTCATAAGGGTAAACACCTGATGCACATTCATAGAGTCCATTTCTCTGTCCATAACCTCCTTCCATTTATCCTGTTCTACTTTAGGCAATGATAATATTTATTGGTAATTACAGGGTTCATACCTTACACTATAGATAGATAGATAGATAGATAGATAGATAGATAGATAGATAGATAGATAGATAGATAATTTAATTTGTATACCGCCCTTCTCCCATAGGACTCAGGGCGGTTCACAGCATATTAAAAACAAATAATATACACACAATACAAAAAATGCAAAATACAAAAATACAGAAATACAAAAAATAAACCCCGATAAAAGCCGA
>NW_015386770.1:0-2917 GCF_001527695.2 Protobothrops mucrosquamatus | reverse complement strand
GGTAAACCAGGGAGCCAATCGAGATCTACGTCGGGTCAGAGGCCGCAAAGGCACGACTCGGTCCAATGCAGCGGCGGCAGTTGTCTCCCAAGCCGCCGCCTGATTTTCCGCCGAGTCGTGGACCAGATCCTCCGGATATGGCCCAAGCTCCATCAGGAACCTCTCAGGGTCCATCAGTCGCCTGGGACGGAACCATCTACACTCTAACCCCACTTGCTGAGAACCAATCAGGAGGTACACCTTTACTATTAAATTCAGACCTCCTCGGTATCATCTGTTCCTGTGTTTCTGTTACTTCTCTCTTTACCTCAGGTCTATCCTCTTCTATTCCTACTATTTCTGACCTGCTATTCTGTTCTTCCTTCATTGGGCTTTGTGTAGTCTCTCCTTCCTGAGAACTAGTGCTATGTGTAGGCATGAACACCTCGGTGTTAGCATGCACCCTGTCCCAATTGTTTTGTTCTGCAAAACAAGCAGACCTTGAAATCACAACCTTCTTTGTTTCATCTGTGAATCTATCCCCTTTGGAACCTAGCTTATATCCAACAAACCTAAGTTTTCTGGCCTTTTTTTGTCCTTTCCTTCTGGTATGTTTGGGAATATGCACCCAGGCAGAACTGCCAAATGTCCTTAGGTGAGCCAATGAAGGTTTCCTTCCATATAACAGGTAATATGGAGTTTCATTGATAGCAACACTCCATACCCTGTTTACTAGATGCTTGGTTGCTTTCATGGCCTCCCCCCAGTACATTTTACTCATTCCGCATCTGCCAGCAGTGAGTCTTTCATGATTTGCAATATGCCATTCCTCCATTCAGCCACTCCATTTTCTGCTGGTGAGTACGGATTCATACGTCTATGCCTTATGCTTAAGTTCCTCAGCCACTTTTGGAAATTGTCAGAAATGACAAATTGTCTGTTCTCCTGTCTGTTTGCAGCTGGTGTAAGGACCCACTTCAATCTCACATCTTAAGAAAGCAGAACTCTTGGAGACAGTTTCCTCCAATAGGAACTTTTATTAAAAATAGCTGATAGCAGGCATAATAGACAGGATCTGAGGGATTCCTTTGCAGATCGATACTTTAAAGTGTCCCTAAGTAAACCCCATCCCACAGTTCATCCAGACGGTTCAGACCGGCCAATCCCCAGGTGTTATTATTATTATTATTATTTATTGTATTTTTACCCCGCCCTTCTCCTTGCGGACTCAGGGCGGCTAACAGCCTAATAAAAACAAATACAAAAGTACAAAAACACCACCGTTAAAAACATAATTAAAAGGAAATATTAATTTGGCCTTTGTTATTTTAAAATTGTTTTAAAACCCAACTAAAAATACCCCTTAGGCCGGTCCTGCCAGCTTAAATAGCCATGTCTTGAGGGCACGGCGGAAGGAAGGGAGATCCGGGATCACCCTGATCTCTGGGGGTAGCTCGTTCCATAGGGTGGGAGCTCCCACCGAGAAGGCCCTCCCCCTGGGGGTCGCAAGCCGGCACTGTCTGGCTGACGGCACCCTGAGGAGACCCACTCTGTGGGAGCGTACCGGCCGATAGGAGGTAATCTGAGGCAGAAGGCGGTCTCGGAGATATCCAGGTCCGATGCCATGGAGCGCTTTGAAGATGATAATCAACACCTTGAAGCGCACCCGGAAAGCCACCGGCAGCCAGTGCAGCTCGCGCAGTAACGGCGTTACATGGGAGCGATGAGTCCCTCCCAACACCGCCCGTGCGGCTGCATTCTGGACTAACTGGAGCCTCCGAGTGCTCCTCAAGGGGAGCCCCATGTAGAGAGCATTGCAGTAGTCCAGGCGGGAGGTGACAAGAGCATGGGTGACTGTGCGCAAGGCGTCCCGGTCCAGAAAAGGCCGCAACTGGTAGATCAGGCGTACCTGATAAAACGCCCCNTCTGACCATGACAAGGGCTCTATAACTACCTCCCCCATTTCCAGATCATTCTGCCACTGGCCAGAGACAAAAATTAGATCTAGTGTATGTCCTCCTGTGTGAGTGGGGGCATGAACTAATTGGGTCAAGTCCAAGGTCGTCATGGAAGCCAAGAACTCCCGAGCTGCCGCCGACGTTTCGCCTGCCGATGGCAGATTGAAATCCCCCATGACTATAAGTCTGGGGGTCTCCACCGCCACCCCGGCTATTACGTCAGCCAGCTCAGGCAGGGCCATTGATACATAGCAGGGGGCCAGGTATATAATCAACAGGCCCACTTGTACCCCTTGCCCCCACTTCACAAGGAGGGACTCTCCACCGTCTATCTGAGGCACAGTGGTCTCCCTCGGACATAGGCTCTCCCTTATAATGACTGCTACCCCGCCGCCCCTAACCCGGGCCCTCGGTTGATGGAATGCCTGGAAACCTGGCGGGCATAGATCAACAAGGGGAACTCCCCCTTCCATGCCCAGCCAGGTCTCGATGATACCTGCCAGGTCCGCTCCCCCCTCTTGAATAAGCTCTTGAATGAGGGGGGCCTTATTTACTACGGACCTGGCATTGCATAACATCAGCCGATGATCCCGGGCCCGAGGATCTAAAGTCTCTGGAAGCCGAGTAGAGCCCTGAGGATCGGAGCACCCACAAGCTTGTAAGCAGCGTGTGCGTGCTCCCAAAACCCGATATGGTCCTCTGCTCCCGCCATATCTGCCCCTCCCACTGACCGTACTAATCACACCACCCTCTCTTAACCCCCCAGTCTCCTCCCTCACCGTTCCGTGCCCCTCAGACAGGACTGGCCTTGGCCTCAGAGAGGGCTCCCCCAAGTCCCCTCGGGCCAACCCCGAACCCCCTAAAAATTTGATAAAACACCCCTCTAAGAAGACTCTCAATTTTTTTCTCCTTAGTTCCCCTCTTGCTGTATACCACCTCTCGGGGTTCCACACCCCTTCATTGAGGCAGGCCCTTGGGAT
>NW_015386769.1:609947-664713 GCF_001527695.2 Protobothrops mucrosquamatus | reverse complement strand
TATTGTGGCTTAAATTAAATAGTCAAAGGTGGTTAAAAGAGCCGAAATGAGACCTCCTATTCGTTTTTTCTCTAGAAGATGTTTCGACCATCCTTTCTACGTTGGCATTGCAGCCCAGTGCATTTTCTTCCTATGCCCGCCAAACAAACCCTAAAGGAAAACAAAAGCGACCCTTGATGCACGACCACGGGCAGAGAATTTCTGCCCAAAGCGGTCCCCTCGCTTTCGTCCCTGCTCGTTTTCGTCATTCCAGCGAGCGCCAAGTTTCCAAACCAGGAAGCCAAACCAATCGCAGCAAAAGCTTTTAAACTACAACTCCCGTCATACATCTCATCGCTCTTGCCCAATAGAAAAAGAGATTCCGTAGCGTTTGACCAATAGAAAAAGAGATTCCGTAGCGATGCGAGCCAATGGCGAGTCCCGTTTGCGCCTTCTGCTCAGCCAATAATACAGGAAGACGATAGTTGAGGGCCGGCGGGAAATTGGTTGCAATTTTGAATGTCGAGGGAAGTCTAAAAGGTAAGCGATTGGGAGGCGGTTGTGTATGTGTGTCTGTCTTTGTTTATCTGCGTATGTGTTTGTGTGTGTCACGATGGTAATTCGCTTGATAATTCTAGGGAGACAAAAGTTAGAAACACTAAAAATATTTTGGAAAATTATCAAGGGCTTTTGCAAACGGAAGTTACCTATTGTGATACCATTGAAAAAGAATTAGATGGTTTGTTCCGTTTCATAACATATTTTCTAATGGATGCCCCTCAAAAACCTGCTTTGATGTCTTGGTTTCTGTCTTTATGGTTCTCGATCAAAATTTTCAGAAGGTTTTAAGATGGAGATGTTCCGTTATAAACATTATGCAAAATACTCAGGTATCCAGGTTAAACGATTTGAATACCTGGAATTTTTAAATGAGCAATTATGTAATAGTCTGGGACTAATACACTATTCCATTACAAAGCCATCCTTAAGTTGGAACAATTATTTCATATTTGCTATTTCTTTTTAGAATAATGGCTGAGATGAAAGATGATAATGATGAGCTGACAATGCTTGAAAAAGACATAAAGGAATTTTGGACAAAGTTCAAAACTATTTGTTGCAGCGAGCCTAGTGATCAGGTTTTGGGGCTCAGAGATTCATGGTATGAATCCATAAATAATCTTTCAGGTAAAACTATATCTGGTTTATTTGTTGCAGCAGAAAATGAAATATTGAGTATATTCTTCAGTCCCCCTTCTAACTCTGCAATCAATTGGGGGGGGAAGCTGACCATGGAAAAGAAGAAAGATATATAAAGTATCTAAACCAGGCCTGTCCAACCTTTTGGCTTGCCTCGGCCACATTGAGTGAAGAGGAATTTTCTTGGGTCTCATATAACATATATAATGTAGTTAATGTATATAAGGCCTGGAGGAATGTTGTCCATGGGGTCGCGATTGGTCGGACATGACTTCGCAACTAACAACAACAATGTATATAAATAACAAGCTTCCTTGATTTTTAAATTTTTTTAATGAAATCTTGTGGGGCCACATTGTTAGATGTTCAGGACCACATGAGGGCAATGGCTTGGACATACCTGATCTAAACTACCGGTATATACGATGTTTTCCTGTTTTTTCATCTTGCAAGATATTGGGGAGAGTTTCGTCTGACTGTAAAGTTTGTCAGCGATTTTATTGATTAGATTTATATCCTACCTTTCTCAGGAGGATGAATTTATATATATCGCTGCTTTGTATAGGAGTTAACCTAGTACCAATATTTATTTACCTTATATAGCTGCACATCTCACTTTTGCAAGACTCTAGGCAGCTTATCATACAGATAGTCTTTGACTAATAACCATCCGTTTAGTGACTGTTCAAAGTTTCACTGACACTGAAAAAAGTGACTTATGACCATTTTTCACACTTATGACCGTTGCAGCATCCCCAAGGTGCTGCATGATCTGAATTTGGAAACTTGGTAATGGGCATGTATTTATGATGGTTGCAGTGTCCCAGGTCACATGATCACCTTTTGCAACCTTCTGACAAGCAAAATTAATGGGGAAGCCAGATTCGCTGAACAACATATTGCTGACTTAACAACTGCAGCGATTTATTTAACAACTGTGGCAAGAAAGGTCATAAAATGGGGCAAAATTCATTTAACAACTGTCTTGCTTAGCAATGGAAATTTTGGGATCAATTGTGGTCGTAACTCGAGGACTACTTATAAAGCAAATAAAAATACATAACATAAATAACAATAGTTTCTGGCTGAGTTTTGATTTTGTTTTTTAACATTATAGATAAATGGTATAAAAGACTGAAAGAAGGGGATGAAATTATCAACAAATTTCATGAGTATACCAATGGTACAGTATGAATCATTTCTCATTTTTCTTACAATTATTTTATAGAATAATAATAAAGTTGGAAGGAACCTTGGAGGTCATCTAGTCTAACCCCCTGCTCAGGCAGGAAACCCTATACCATTTCAGACAAATGGCTGTCCAGTTTCTTAAAAACTTCCAGTGTTGGAGCATTCACAGCTTCTGGAGGCAGGTTGTTCCACTGATTAATTGTTCTACCTGTCAGAAAGTTTCTCCTTAGTTCTAGGTTGCTTCTCTCTTTGGTTAGTTTCCACCCGTTGCTTCTTGTTTTGCCTCCAAGTGCTTGACTCCCTCTTCTTTGTGGCAGCCCCTGAGATATTGGAACACTGCTATCATGTCCCCCCTCGTCCTTCTCTTCATTAAACTAGACATACCCAATTCCAGAAGCCTTTCCTTATATGCTTTAGCCTCCAGTCCCCTAATCATCTTTGTTGCTCTTCTCTGTACTCTTTCTAGAGTCTCAACATCTTTTTCACATCGTGGTGACCAAAACTGGATGCAATATTCCAAGTGTGGCCTTACCAAGGCATTGTAAAGTGGTATTAACTCTTCACGTGATCTTGAAGCTAATAGACAAAGTAGAATCCGTGAAAAATATTTTTATTCGGTATTGATGTCTAGCCTGAAAAATAGTGTCTGGGCCACCTTTTCTATAAAAGCAAATGTAAACTGCTGAATGCAGTGCGAATAAGCCAAACCTTGATCTAACTTCCAGTTGTGTTATACAATAATACTTCGTCTAAGTACTTAATTGTAAAGAAGTATAGTTATGAACTTCAGATAATCTTTGCATTGTCAGTAATGCTTCTTCTGTTCCTTTCCTCTCAAATATCCATGAATCAAACTGTTTGGATAATGTCCATTGTATAATAAGATGATGAAGGTGCCAGTTTTATGGGAATGTATATTTCTGTTGAATTGGGACTAAATGTAAAATCTTCCATTAGCTGAGTGTGGCTTCTGGGGCCTACAGGGATATGTAGTTTTCTCAGTAACAATATGAAATTGCTTTCTATGGCTTTCTTCTGGATTTTCCTTTTCGTCCCAGCCTAGTCCGCAGTCTTGCCTCTGCCTGATGGTTTCTCATCCAAGGACTAATGAGAATGTGTTGTATTATAAATATGGTGTCATCGATGTTATGTAGTTTACTAAAACAGAATTTTGGTTTTCTTCATATTTTATGTGAGTGTTTACATAAGACAGATAGTCTTAACTATTTATTTTGTCATATTTATGCAGTGTATGTCATAGCATCTTTCCAACAGATGATGCTTAACTTTTTTTTTAATCTTTTATTGACTAATCTATAGTACTGGAATTACTGAGAGATAAACCTAAGTAAATAGCTTTTGCATTTAAAAAGAAATATTCTCTGTTTTTCATACAGAAGTCTGTGAGATGAATAAATCAACTGAAGAAAAGCAAGCTAAAATCTCAGAAGCTCTTTCTAATATTAAGGATGAGGAAAAGGAGGAGACAGACTTGATGAACAGCATTCAAGAGTTGAAGGAAGAATTAATCAGAAACAGTAACTGTAAGTTTCAGTGGGAAAATTGAGCGTGTATAGTTTAGATTTGTATCCTGCCTTTCCTCCTGAAATTCAAGGCTGCCTATGTATCACTTTATCTTCCAGTTTTCCCCTAAATAGCATCTTGTTGGGGAATGAGAGAGAATGGCTGGCTCAGCATCTCCTGAGCTTTCATAACTGAGGGTGTTAAACGTGGGATACCCAGGTCTCAAATGAACACATTAATCATTACATCATACTGGATACTTTTATTTATTTATTTATTATTTAAATTTATTTATTATTTAAATTTATATACCGCCCTATCTCCCTTACGGGACTCCCTTATAATGATTCGGGAGATGTTGGAGCTGGCTATTCCATTTCAACAAAGTCAATTTGGAACCACCATGTTAAGTCTCTCACATGGAAGTTTTTCTCCCTGTAGTGAAATAAATAATACAAGTTTCAGTTGTGGGGTTTTTTTTAAAAAAATTCCTGCTTGTTATGCCAATTTGGTGCCTCTTGAATGCTTTACTTAGCCCTATTAAATGGCTCCAAAGAGCATTGTCAAATAGGGGGGGGAAAGCATGAAGAAAGTAATCAGGAAAAACTACCTCATGTCTCTTCCTTGACTGAGTTTTTAACCGTACTTTATATTAACATTTCAGTTTTAATGCCTGCTTTGCAAAATTGCCTTCATTTTTAAATGAAAAGTGAAATATTTGATTTCAGATGAAGACGCCTTAACCTTAGTGGGATTTCCAAGCTGAGTCTGTACAGTTAGAAGTAAGCATACATGTTCAATAATACTTGATGAAGAACCACCACGTCCAGCAGCTCATAAACTCAAAGCCACTTAGTCTTGCCGGAGTTGTGCTGCAACCTGGTCTCTCTCATTCAGACTCTTATAGCTGGGTATATCAGCGTATTAATGGTATTTCACTCTGTACCAACAAATGATCTCACCCAGATATAGGAGTGAGAAGAGAGATGAGTTCTGAGGCATCCCACATAAGAGCTAGATCTCCCCCCCACCACCACCAATACTAGCTGAAACTAACCCTGGAGAAAGGAAAGCCAGTACAGAACAGTGCCTTCATCCCAGCCCCTGAAGCTGGTCCAGAAGGATACCATGGTCAACGGTACTGAAAGCCACCGAAAGATCCAGAAGAACCAGGACAGATGCATCAAGCTCGTCAGAGGTTGTCCACAAGCACAACCAATGCTTTCTCAGTGCTGTAACCTGGTCTAACTCCTGAATGGAAAGGTCTAGATAATCTGCCTCCTCCAGAGTCTATAGAAGTTATGCACCTATCGCTTATTTCACAATTGATCCTTAGAAGGTTGGAAACTGAATGAAAATAGCCCAGTACTGTTGGGTCCAAGGATGGCGTCATGGGGGGAACAAACCACTATCCTTCAAAAACCCCTATCCTGCAAAGAAGCATTCACCATCACTTGGAGCCAACTACATGCCATCTCCTAGCTGGCCTTGATCAACCAGGCGGGAAATGGGTCTGATACGCAGGTAGTAGAACTCATAGCTCCAAAGAGCTAACTGGCTGAAATTCATCCCAAACTCATCCCAGATAACTGTCCCTTTCACAGGGGACAGTTAAGCTAAATAAAGTACAGCAGATCTGAGCAACGTTGTCCCACAAACTACCCTCCTCTCAGTAAACCTGCAAGGGCTTCTCCTTCCCCTCCCCGAGGAGGGATCTGGTCAGCTGAAACAGGGCTACCAGTTACTCTTTGCAAATGAAATAAGAGCAGAGAAATGAGTCTGCTTTGTTCTTATCACTACCAAAGAAATCCTAATAAAGGCTATTATCCATGTTCGGTTGGATTCGTTTTTTGTCTTCTTCCAGCAGTGAACTGTCTATTGTGGTGTTTCCTTCCCAGAACTCAGTAACTAAAGAGCATTACATGATCCCAGACAACGTAGTTCACACAAATGCAATGTAATCTAGGTAACCCGTTAAGGAACTGCAAATGATAAATTGGGTGAAATTGTAAAATAAATGGTTTACTTTTTTGAAAAAGTCAGGTACTAATGCTGAAAAAAAAAGATGCTTGATTTCATAAATTTATCAGCTTATTAAAAAATGAACCCAGGCATAAGCTTAGTGGAGATTTTGAAGCTTTTTTTCTTTTTTTAAATCCCAGCAAAGCATAAAACAGCAGAAGAGATGGAGGAAAGACTTCACAAGGCTGAAAAATTATTCAAAGAGAGGCTTGGGTTAGAAATACGGAAAACATGCGGTAAGATTGGTGCACGCATTTCTACTTCGGAATGACTGACGTTACGTTTTGTAGAAAAATCAGTTCATTTACTTTTCTCCTATAAAGCTGATGATAGTTGCTGCTGTGCTATATAATAATCTTAAAAGGTACTAAATTTTCCACACAGATTTGCGATATTGCCAAAGGCTTCTGCAAGGGAAAATGTTATTTCATTCAACAATCTCTTGTCTGTGCAGTGCATCCCTGCCAGCTCAGCCTCATTTTAAAAGCTCTCTGTAAGAGACCAGTTCAGCCCTCCAGTCTTCTCCCAGTAACCCTTATCTTCATTCTCCTGCTTAACAATTTTAGGAAATGAATGAATGAGGAAGAGGTCTGTCAAAAAACGGGGACAAGCAGAGTAGGGGTCATTGTCCACTTCAGGTTTTGCCCCACTCATTTCTAGCTTCAATCCCAGTTAGCATGTGGTTTCCAATTAGTTACCATGATAATTAAGACTGTGCAGATGGCATCATTTGGAGGACAGAAAGTTCCAAGCAACACCATATTAAAACACTATGAATTCCTGTGACTCAGAAATGCCAGTTCTGTCCTTTGATTTATGAAAAAAACTGAGGGATCTCTAAAAGCATAGTTCAGAAGAAAAGGGAATGCTTCATCCTCAAAACAATACATTTTGCATAGCTTGAAAATTTCCCCTTCCATAAAATGGGTTAGCTGAAAAAGCTGCTACCAGATTTCTTTTCTTTTCTTTTTTTTTTTGCCTCACAGACTAACTCAGCTCTTCCTACAATATCTCTGATGATAATGCTTTTCTCGAGTGACTAGAATGTTTCTGTGGTGCTAAGTGGTCTGGGTTATTTTTCTTGCAAGAGTTTTGTGCAAGATAAGTTTTTTTGCAAACCAGTGAACAAATATCGAGCATCATGTCTTTACTGAGTTCTGCTCTGTCTGAACTTCAATAAGAATCTTCGTAACTTCTTAAGTTTTTAAAAGTGCTATTTACTATTATAATGATCAGAACCGTGAAGTTCAAAAACTTAATCCTGCACCAGATGATTTCATAGGGAATAAAATCTTTCTCAGGAAGCAAAGGGCCCTTTGAGCATAGATTTTATGAAAAAAATGGTTTTTGGTATTAGAACTGAGTTTGCGAGTCCAGTCACACATACATTAGTTTTTTTGTGACAGTTACACATCCTAGCTTTGCCCTCAAGCTTTCTGTCAAACAGGGATAGGTTTTTGTTGCTGATAAAACCTTCAACTGTATTATCAAGAGACTTGTTAGAATGGGATGCTCATCTATCTTTTATCTATTCTCCAAAAGGACTGGAAAGCACACGTGTGTGTGTACTGCAGCTTCCTAAATACCCAGCTTCCTTTTTTTTAATCCCTTCCAATAGCTTTTTCTCCCCCTGCTCCAAAGGATAGACATGGGAGTCAGAAACCCTGGGGAAGACATTCACATTTCCATCCTTAAAATCTTAGAAAATGGCCTCAGAGGTCTCCAAAGGGATAGTAGCTGTCTGTAGGATTTGGGTTGCCTGTCCTTTATTAAAGACAAACAGTTAGCATCCATTTATTTCTTTATGTCCACACAGAGAAAAGAACAAACATCTGTTGAACACATCTGTTCTTTAAAAGGAATTTCTGAAACTGCAGTTAAAGCGTTAATATTTTGTAACCAAAATTATTCAGGGTTAGGGTTGTTGGGTTTTTTTTAAAAAAAAAAAACTTCAGCACACAATAGCCCAATCATGCATTATGCGTGTTCCCCCTGATCTTTTGTAAATGATTATTTGGATCCGGGGGAAGCTTTTCTCAAAGTAGAAATAAGTCTCTTTGCAAATAAACCAGGAGCTATGATTGGTCAAAGCCTCCCGGGGGAACAGTTTGCTGTTTTCCACACCATTTCCTACACTGTTTAGACATTCATTGCTAGTAATTTCTTAAAATGTGAGAATAAAGGAGGAAAGGTTTAAGACTATAAAATGGCAGTACCCCTGAAATATATACAAATTAATTTTATCTGGCATACCTGAGATTTAATGCATCCTTATTTTTGCATCTAGATAAGCATTTGCAGTTTGTATTTCGCTGCATTGATCGTAAAGATTTCCAAAAACCATACGTACTTACTCTTTCCATAAATGAAGAGGGAGCTTACGAAGGTATGTACAGAACTTCCAACAGTGTCTTATTTTCCAATTTCCTTTATATCAAAATAAGCTCACACCTGTTCTCATCACCTTTTCATTCTACTAAAAGCCTTCAGTATTGGAATTATTGTTTTAAGAGTGTAGTTCAGTTTTTGCCTTAATTTTTATATACTTCTCTTGGCAACTTCTGGTTTTGCCATGTTTTTTTTCCCCCTAAGGGCTTGAACAATTTACTAGTCTATTATACATCAGGTTATAGTATGTCCTGTGTTCCAAAACTTCCCTGCCTTCTGTCCAACAAAGCTGGGCTTAAAACATTTAAGGCTTTTGTTTTGGCAACTTTACAATTTCTTATTTCATTCCTGCTTGAAAAAGACCTTTTGGCTTGAAGGTTTGCTCTCTCTCTCTCTTTTTTTTTTTTTTTACCAACTGAAGCAGCAGTTTGGTTTTACAGGTAGTCCTGGAGTAACAACCGTAATGGATCTTGCCCATTACAGTCATAAATCATTGAAGTCGTTAAATGAGGCGCCCATGTGATCATCTCGCTCAGTGACCGCTGTCCCTGCCCTCCCAGGTGTGGTTGTTATAGGTCAGGGATAGGCAACCTTGGCAACCTTATGACTCGTGGACTCCCAGAATTCCTGAGCCAGCATGTCTCAGCTTGGAAACCTCTCACTTTCCTCTCAGCATGGCTGGCTCAGGAATTCTGGGAGTTGAAGTCCACGAGTCATAAAAGAGCCCAGGTTGCCTACCCCTGTTATAGGTCATTCAACAAATGGAACAAAAGAGCTGTCTGCCAAAAGAAAGCAGGCAGATCCCCTCCATGCACCGAAATGGTACGCTAAGCTGGAGAAGAAAGGCCTGGATCCCAAATGTTCTGAGCTTTCTTTCTCTGGCCCAGCACGTTGGTTCCCCTCCCCCGCCATGCATTAGAAAGGAAGAGAAAGAAAGTCTTCCTCTCTGGTCTGAGGGTGGGGAGGGGAAGTGGTGGGCTGTGCAGAGAAGCAAATCTGTTCTGGCTTTGTTCCTCTGCACAGCACATCCCTGCCCTGCCTTCCTTAGGCTAGGGCAGGGGTAGGCAACCTCGGCTCTTTTATGACTCATGGACTTCAACTCCCAGAATTCCTGAGTCAGCATAGCTGACTCAGGAATTCTGGGAGTTGAAGTCCATGAGTCATAAAAGAGCCGAGGTTGCCTACCCCTGGGCTAGGGAGAAAGCCTTCTCTCTAGTGTGGGGTGGGGCAGGGGGGAGGCATCACACTGCGTAGAGAAATGACGTGGCTTGCAATGTTCCCTGCAAGAAGGGAAGATTGCAAATGGTGATCGCATGATCATGGAGGGCTTGGCCATCCATCGTAAAGTGTGAATGGGTCGCCAAGAGGCCAGATTGCAGTCACAAGGGCCATAATGTTGAGCACCAGCTGTTCACTGAATGAATGTTCGTAAGCCAAGGACCAAAGGACCCCTATATAGTGCAGAGGCACTTAGGATTATGTGAATCCTGGAAGGGTGTGCTGAACGGGGCAATGCTGCGAGCGAAGCACCAAGGTGATTGCATTCTTATAGGGCAGTGGTGGCGAACCTATGGCACGGGTGCCAGAGGTGGCACGCAGAGCCCTCTTTGTGGGCACGCGCGCCGTCGCCCCAGTCCTAGGCCTCCAGCTGGGTTTTATAAAACCGTTTCGCTTTAGGCCTCTGCCGCCATGTATATATTAAAAAAAGGTTCAATCAATCAGTCAATTTCAACTTCTCACGGAAAAAAAATGATCTTGCAAAGTTGGATTTGATTGATTGAACTTTTTAGTCCCAGTCTGCCGTTACCACCGCAGCCACATCCAGCCAATGGGCCACACCCAGCCAATGGGCCACACCCAGCCAATGGGCCACACCCACCCGGCACCCGACGATGCATAAGTGGGTTTTTGGTTGCAGTTTGGGCACTCGGTCTCTAAAAGGTTCGCCATCACTGTAGTAGGATCTTATAGGGTGGCTACTTCAAGGGTCTCTCTAGATGGATGAATAGAAAAGAAGTCCTCTTCTGCAGGACATTCACCATTGGAGACCCCCTCTGAATGATTTGTACGGTCATTCTTGTTAGCTATCCATTCCCTTACTTCTGCACTGCAGAGTATCAGTGGCCAGTTACCTAGCAGCTGTTTAGAAGTAATGGTAAAAGATACCCCAGTCTTCTTAGGATGTATTGACCCATTTATTAAACATTCCCAAACAGTTATAGCAAACCAAACCAAAATAGGGTAATCTATTTCAGTGAACGCCATCAAGAAAATTTAAACCCTTCGCAATTACATACAGCGTAAGAGATAGCCGATAATATGAAGCCAGCATCCAGCTGCCCACAGATGTGTTTCTTGGTCTTATGTTGAGATAGAAAATTACGAGAAGTGAATGCAGGATATATTTTTTTTGCTATGTCATTTTCTGACTTTTATGACAAAATAGGTCATAATATAATATATACCAGTGGTGGCGAACCTATGGCACACGTGCCAGAGGTGGCACTCAGAGCCCTCTCTGTGGGCACACATGCCATCGTCCCAGCCCCGGCTCCCCCCATGGCCCCCTCCTCACCAGCAGCCCACCCGGAGGAGTGTCGCCCCCAGGCGTGGCCTATGCGGAGCAGCGCAGCCAAGGACATGGCAGCTGGGAAGCGGGGACAAGACTCTGCCCTCGTGCCCTGTCGTGCGCAGATGATGCTGCGGGGCGCGGGCAGAGGGCGTGGCTGCCATGGTGCTGCGGGGCCGCCTGGGCGATCTGTGGCAGGCCGTGGAGGTGGTGGGTGGCCCTGCAGGCAGGGCAGGGGTGGGTGGGGCGGGGTGTGTGAACAGAGTGGTTTTGGGCCACTCGGTCTCTAAAAGGTTCACCATCACTGATATATACCAAGTTAGGATGTCTTGTTTTCAATTTTTTTAAAGAATATAATTCACTGCTTTTTCCTAGTGATCTCTTGTTCTCCTCCCTTGGACTGCATAGAAGAACTGCAGCGGAAAGTGAGAGAAACCAACAATTTCTCTGCATTTATTGCCAATGTTAGAAAAGCCTTCATTGCTTTGACCTACCAATAAAGCACTGCTTATTCTCTAAATCCGCCTTCACATTTTGTCGCTTCATACTTAGGAAGAATAAAAGTCTTGTAACGACTTGAGAATCTTGGACAATGGCCGTGAAAACTTAGGTCCAGATCTTCACTGTTATTTTGAGTTATTTATGTAACCAGGGCTAGATGGTGGCTATGACAATAAAACAGGCGTGGGTGGAAAACCAGGTGTGATGCACATAACTCTTGAAAGAAGAATAGGATTCAAATGTAACATATCTAACCATAACCTAATAGAATTAGGAAATAGTAACTGGTCATCTGTTGGATGATTGTCTTACTTCATCATGCAACAAAACAACAATCTTAGGATCCCCTCAAGGGGATATATTTGAAAATTAGAAGTTGTTTTTTGTTTATCTTCTAGCAGAACAAATTTCTGGCTTGCTCAGCCTTGCAATAGGGATGCTATTATCTTCATGTCCTTCTAAAGTCTTATGAGTCTGAAAAAAAACAACCATGGTGTAAAATTTGATTACATTGTGTCAATTCAGTTCATGAATAGTCTATGGTAAATTGACTTCCTCTTGAAATTTCAGAAATAAATATCAGTTTCCCTTTCATTCTATTGCAAAGACTGGTTAACGTGACGATTTAAGAGTTAGTATCATTTAAAAGGGATTTAATGTAAGTTGTCTCTTAATTGCTTTGTTACAATGCTAATTCACCAAATATCAGTTTCAGAGCTTCTTATAAATAAAGACAATTGTTCTTTGGCTTCCATTCTGAACACAGAAACGTGTCTGTTGGATTTGTTATCCATATTGGGGTGATTATTTTTCCTTTTGTTTTAAAGCGACAGTTCTTCGTCACTCCTGTCAGTCAAGAGAGTCACTTCTTCCACATATGTAGCAGGAAAATTGCCTTTTTCCCCCTTTCTAGAACCGTACCACCAGCCACTCTCGTCTTTGCGATGAATCACAATTACGTCACCTAAAAGGATAATAATACAAGCCAGTTAATATTTACTTAATTATGTTGTGTCGTTATTTAATCTAATGCATGGGACAATATCTACCGGCCAATGGAGGACAGATGTATAGAAGCCCTTCTCTCTAGTCTTTCAAACAAGGTGCCTGCTCTCAAGTGCATCTCGCATGTAGGTAGGAAGAAAATCAAGAGACACAACTTGCACAGCTAAAGCTGGGTTAGGAAAAAAAAAACGGCGCACTCTTTGAATTCTGAATGAAATTCATTCCATTCCTCTGTCTGGATCATAGCAACCTCATTGTTGCTTAACTCAATCACGGACCACATCTTTGAACCAATTTATGACAAGCTTGATTTCTAAAGCTCCCATCACAAGATATAGATCAGGGATCTTCAAACTTGGCCCTTTTATGACTTGTGGACTTCAGCTCCCAGAATTCCTCAGCCAGGCACGCTGGCTGAGGAATTCTGGGAGTTGAAGTCCACAAGTCATAAAAGGGCCAAGTTTGAAGATCCCTGATATAGACTGTTGCTTTTAGTAGCCTTTAGCTGTAGGCCGGTCCTTTTGCAAGATCAACTCAGTTTCTTAAATCCCTAGCTGTTGTTTTTTTTTTATGCATAGATTTCCATCTTTTTTTCCCCAAGCTGTTTATCTTTGATCAGCGAACATCTGCAAAAATGTTCAAGTTGTGATTATAATATTCTTCCATGTGATTATAATAAGGAAGCCACCACTTTTTTTTCCCTTGGGTTTTAATTTGGCAATCTTAGGACAGCTGTTTTAAACCTGTATTTTCCCAGTCCATTTATTATTGAGATAATTACTATTATTTGAGGCACACAGGTGCAATTAGGGAGGGTTCAAACCGTTACTAGATTAGTTTCTTTTGAAAAGTTTTTTTGCATAGTTAGCTCAAACTCCGAGATTGCTCATCAAAGTAATTCTAATGGCATATATTTCTCTTGTTGCGTTCTGAAACAATTATCCCAGGGCCTGCCCTAGGCAGAACAACATTCTGAAATGACACACAAGCTTTCAGGATTTTAGGCAGATGAGTACTGTGCAGACTTGGTTACCTCTTCAGTCTTTCTCCACATTCATTTTTAGCATCCAGTAAGGGGAATTAAAAACACGGGCAGCTGCCTTGAGATGACCCCAGTAGGAATACTGAAGAGCATCACAAAGAGAAAAAAACTCTGAATAACAAATCAACTGTGATAAGCTGAGATTGGCAAACCATGACAGAGGACCCCAAATAGTTCTATGACATTTTAATGGGTCCTCTTCGTTAAAAAAAATGCATGGGGTAGCACCCATTGATTTTTCGTTACAATAGTTGAAAGATATTTGCATTTCTAACTCGCTTTCCCCCAAAAAAACTTCCATTGAGATTAGGATGAGTAAATGTTACCTTTACTTAAGCGAAGCTCATCTTCTCTTTCTGTGTGGTAGTCATACAAAGCTCGACAAGTTCCGTTTTCTGAATTCTCCGGTTGCAAGGAGGTGGTGGAATTCGCACTGGTCCCTGTTTCTGCAATGTCAAACCCAAAAAATGGAATATTTTTTAATATTGGCCCAGTTGATTCCTTTTTCTCTATACAGGTAGATATCGACTTACAATCACAATTGAACCCAAATATTTGTTGCTAAGTGAGACATTTGTTAATTGAGGTTTGCCCCATTTTACGACTTTTCTTGCCGCAGTTGTTAAGCGAATCACTGCAGTTGATACGTTAGTTGCGGCTAAGTGAATTTGGCTTCCCTCATTGACTTTGCTTGTCAGACGGTCGCAAAAGGGGATCACATGGCCTTGGGACACAGCAACCGTCATAAGGATGAACCAATTGCCAATCATCAGAATTTTGATCATACGGCCACGGGGATGCTGCAAAGGTCCACAACTGTGAAAACCAGTCATAAGTCACTTTTTTCAGTTCCGCTGTAACTTTCAATGGTCACTAAACAAATTTTGTAAGTCGAGGACCACCTGCAGAGGAAGGAAATGTCTCAAAGATAAATGCAACTGCTGATGACCGCATGGGTACAATCCGTTTTCTTAGCAAACCACATGCATGTGTCTTGCCCCTGGCCTTTTTCTACGATGTTTCTTATTTGCAGACAATTCTGCAATGTATCACAAAATACACTATTTCTCTGCTAAATCTAAAAAGAAGAAAGGCTATTTCGAAATGAGTTGTCATGGAAAATATCCCCTCAGTTCCTATCCCACAGCATATTAAGAGTAGCTGCAGTTTAGTGTCTTTTCTTTAAAGAAATTCCAAATTCTAATATCTATTTTTGTTATTTTTAAAATTACCTTTGCAGCGAAGCATTGTTTTGGCTCAATCTTTCTTTGATTAATAGCTGCTCCATTAGTATATGAAGTAGAATACAATTAGCTTTGCAGTCAAGGAACAGGAATAACTGGGGTCAGGAATCTGCCAATAAACTTAGCTATCTTTTTTTAAATCTCAATTTAGACTTATTATTTGATGCCTAGCTTTCTAATATATCCTTGGCAGAATATCAATACCTTTTTCCAGCTACTATGTATTTATGAAAGGGAAACAGCCAGTTTGGTGTAGTCCTTAAGGCACTACACTAGAAACTGGAAGACCGGAAGTTCACGTCCTGTCATAGGCATGAAGCCAGCTGGCTGATCTTGAGCCGGTCACTCTCACTCTGCCCTGGGAAGGAGACAATGGTAGATCACTTCTAAAAAGCCTTGCCAAGAAAACTGTAGGGACTTGTTCAGGCAGTTGTCAGAGTCAAAAATTGTCCCAAAGGCATACACAGACAAAAAAAGAGAAAGAGACAGACAGACGGAAACAGGGGTGATATTAGCTGGCAATAAATCAATGAATAATTTACCTGGCGGGCAGCTTGACCTAATCCCAGATTCACTGGTGGTCCTCATTTTCAAGCTCTGTTTAATGCTTCTCATTGTAACCGGGCAAGTGATTGTCACAGAACTATGTAGACAGTCCTAAAGGGAGAGGAAAACAGTATTGTTTCTCTTTGCCTGTTGAAGAAGTGTTCAACTCAGATTTCTTGGTCAATAATCCTGTTAAAAAATAATCCTGTTAAAAAAACTATCACATTCTAATTCTGCAAACATTTAAAGCAGGGGTAGTCAACCTTGGCTCTTTTATGACTCGTGGACTTCAATTCCCAGAATTCCTGAGCCAGCTAAGCTGGCTCAGGAATTCTGGGAGTTGAAGTCCACGAGTCATAAAAGAGCCAAGGTTGACTACCCCTGCTTTAAAGCAATCATCCTGCATGCCACAGAATTCAACCACAACATCTAAACATTGTTGATCGGAAAGAAGATGTAGGAAGATTTTTCTAAAGTCAGGACTCTGAAGAGCTTTGATTTGAAGGCTACTGGAAAGAAGCCCCCCCCCCCATTTTTTTTTAATTTTTTTTTGCCTGCAACTCTGCAACCATCCTGATCTGTAGCACAGCAGGGAAAAACTTGCCACACCCAAGAGCTTAGCGAGTAAAGTTGCCATGTGTGTTGTCTATAGTGTTGTGTGATACTTCTCTCCAGGGCTTTTTTTTGTCATAGAACGCCCAGAACGGAGTTCCGGCATCTTTTTTGGATGGAACCTTGTAGGGTAGGCAAGGCGGGTTGTATGACGTGTGTGAGTTCCGGCACTTTTTTTTTTTTTTTTTTTACAAAAAAAGCACTGCTTCTCTCTCTTTTTACGTGTCTCTCTTGAGGAACTGGAACTTTCCTGGATCAGCTTTCAATGACATTCTATTTTTAATAAACCTGCATCTTTGAGTGCCATTCTATTAGAATCTCTCTCTTAATTGTTGGCTTTGTCCTATAGGCTCAGGGGTGGGAGTGGGAGAAGGAGAAGGAGAAGGAACCTTTAAAAAGTTCATTTTGGGGCTACAATACAAGTCAGAGATCCTTTTCTGGAGGATTTTTCAAGTCAGTATCAAAATGTAGATGTACAGAGGATGCTATTTCTTCTGTTCTCCAGCTGAGCTTGGAGCACTTAGAGCAGGAGTGTCAAACTGCCGGCCCGCAGGCTGGTTGCATCATTCAGAGGCCGCGTCCACCCAAGCTCCAGCAATGAAAAAAAAGTTGCGATATGTCACAACACATGATGTGACAAGTTTGACACCCATGACTTAGAGGAAATAAATACCCATGTATGAATGCTGCTTTCAACTTCAGTTCGGCATTTAATACAATCCTTCTGCAGCATCTAGTAGCAAACTGGACCTTTTAGTTTTAATACTCCTTTGTGCAAATGGATTCTTGATTTTCTTATTGATAGGCCCCAGTACGTGCGAGTTGGGATTAATATTTTCTAACCCCATTTTCTTGAGCACAGGTTCTCTCCAGGGCTGCGTCCTAAGTCCACTGCTGTTCACCCTGTTGACTCATGACTGTTGTGCTAGGTTTGCCACCAACCATATTGTGAATTTCGCAGACGATACAACACCAGTGGGCCTTATTCAAGATGACAATGAGGGTGCTTACCACGAGATAGAGGGTTTGGTGAACTGGTGTAAGAAAAACAGCCTAGTTTTAAACGTTGGGAAAAGTAAAGAGATCACTGTTGATTTCAGAAAAGGCAGGCACAGCCACACTCCTCTATGCATTAACGATTCACCTGTGGAGATGGTTACCAGCATCAAATTTCTGGGTGTGCAGCTAATGAGTAGGCTAGCTTGGTCAGTCAACAGCGAGACACTGGTGAAGCGAGCACAGCAGCGCTTGCATTTTCTGTGTTGCATGAGAAAAGCACATCTTCCTTCCCCTGTCCTGACCACTTTCTACAGAGGGACGGTCGAGAGCATCCTGTCATACAGCATCACAGTCTGGTTTGGAAGCATCACTGCTTCAGACAAAAAGGCGGTGCAGAGAGTGGTGAGCATGGCAGAAAAGATTCTTGACAGTTCACTTCCTCCCATCCAGGACATGGCATATAAGCATTGCTTGAGCAGGGTCTGCAGGATTGTCTGGGACACTACACATCCTCTTCACAACCTGTTTTCCTTGTAACTTTCTGGGAGAGGGCTTTGTGGTATCCGAAGCAGAACATCTAGATTCAGTCATATTTTTGTTCCATACAATATTAATCTTGTGAACTCTCAAGCTTTCTCTTTCCGCTATGTATTCAAGATGGACAGTGATTAATATGTATATGTATTTATATGTAAGGGTTTAGGTAATATACATATGTTGTATATAGCATGTTTATATATGTGTGATGTATGTGTACACCTTTGAGAGCACGCAACACATTAAGAATGACAGTAAAGGTTATCTATGTAGAAGAGGGGACTGGTGGACATGACTTGGGGAGGGTGTCTATAAACACTTCCAAGCCCATCTACCTTATACATATTAAAAGAATGATTGTAATTTATTTACCTTTAGATCATACGGTGTTATTTTTAGTAGTTGAAGACTTTAAACGAGGTAAAGGTTTTTACAAGGACCCTCAACGTACCGAAGTCTTATTTTTTATACTCACCGACGTCGAATTATGAATCCAGTCTTCCCCACCCCACCCCCACGAGTGGTTAAAAGGAAACTTATTTACTCCGAAAAACGGTCTGGGCATATAAATGCTTGAAAAACTAAACCTGCTCCAGAAGACTATTTGGGAACAACAAAAAAGAGGTGTGTTTTTTTTGGTTTTGCCCCTATCATGAAGACAAGTTATTGGCAACAGAAAAATGAAAATGAAAGAAAGAAATGAAAGGTATTAACAACTACAGAGGAAATATGAATTGACAATATAAGAATACAGGAGGACAGGGGTGTCAAACTGCCGGCCCGCGGGTCGGTTTCATCATAACGGAGCCGCGCCCACCCCATTGCCGGCAATGGTGAAAAAGCTCCAATACGTTGCGCGATGTCACGTGACGTCGCGAGTTTGACATCTGCAGTAGGAGAAAGACATGCAAAGAATTTTGGCTAAGAGCACTATGAAAAACAAAACATAATACATGTTCTAGCTATATATAGGCAAGAAAAGGGATTAAGATTAACAAATAGGGTAGTATAAACTTTAAAATGGTAGCATCACATTCCAGTAAATATTGATAAATAAAACAGTAAAATCATCCAGAAGGGATTAGAAGATTGTAAACTTCACTTACAGCCTCCTGCCAAACCTGAGAATATGTAATATAATAACTGACATGGTGTGTACATACCAAGATGTAACCACCTTCAAGTAGGTTAACCAGTAATCAAATGTTTATGCTGAGACTGGACTATTTCTGACTATCCATAACCAGATCGGTTTAGAATGAACAACAATAATATCTGATTTCCATTACTCAGCTATAGGATTAAATAAAACAGCTGAAATAATTCTGTATATATATATAGAATCATCTTATGGACATGTAGTACCATAACCCATATCATTACCTTTTCTTTCCATTTTGAAATGCAGTCATTCCAGACATCAGATGGTTTAGGCTTCTTTTCAATTTCAGCTAGTGCGCTCCCCAATTTGAAATGATTTGCTTGTAGAAGGGCAGCTTTCAGAGTTGCCTTTAATATATATTTTTAAATACATGTAAATAACAAATATTTTGATGCACAAATTTTGTTTTCCCAGTTCTGATTATTTGGAGCAAAGGGAGACACTGAGACTAAATCTTCTACCTTTAAAATACGGTTAGTCCTCATTAGCAACTGCAGGAACCAGCAACTTAGTTCTTAAGCAAAGAGGTCACTTATTGAAAAATCTCATGGCCACTGTATTTATGATTTTACTTAAGCTTTGCTTTGCTTTATAGCTCCCGAAGGATACAGCTCAAGACAGGTGAGTCCAAAGGGCAGGGTAAGTTTCTGGAACTTGACTTCTAAGGGAATTGAGTCAAAGGGCAACACTTAAAATCCTTTTTCTCTACTCCTCTGCCCTTTTGAATGCTCACCCCAGTGTCAGGATAATTAACGACAAGTGAATTGATGTTTGTATTTACATTAATTGGAGAGAAAGGGATTACATGAGAGTAGGGAGGGATACAGTGGGGAATTCACTTTGAAAAGAATGTGCTAGTGGGAATCCTGGTTCACTTAGCAAGCAAACAAAAGCAGAAGGTGTGAAACTGATTAAAGTCTGGTCAGTTACAGGCAGCAGCTGTAACTGCTGTAATTAAGTTCCCAGAGTTGATCTTGTTAACTTGCAGTTAAGACTTTTTTTTAGGGATGTGCTGTGTTGCATAGAAAAGCAGCTCAGGAAGAGATAGTTTGTTTAGGCAATCTCCGCTCTGCAAAGGGAAAAAAGGGTCAGGTGCAAGACAACATGTACTGACTAATGGTGAACATGTGACTGAAAGAGAGAGAATTGCTGCAAAGGTTGTAAATACGAAGATTGGTCACAAAGTTACTTTTTCATCACCGTTGTAGCTGCAAATGGTCACTGTCCGAGCTAGTTACTAATTGAGGACTATCTGTATTTGTTTTATTATTCTAAAACGATGCTCAAGTAACATTAACAAAACATGTTTGGCAGGTTATTCTGTTTTATGGCCAATGAATCTTCTTATAAAGAGGACATGTATTTTTAATTTATGTGGGATTAAGTTGTAAAGCTCTTAAAAAGTAAAAGAGTAAGAAGTACAAGGCAAAATAGTTTAAAATTAAAATGTAAAGATGCATAAGTGAAAATGCTTGGGAAAAGCACTTAACCTGAAGCTGAAAATAGTGACTTGGAAAGGGCTTTCCTTAAATGCAGCCCCAAAACTGAAAGGTTGTTTTTGTAGTTACTAACCTAACTTCATTGATATATACATCTAGAGGTGCACTCTTAAAGCCAGCCAAAGGATTAAAACCGAAGATTGCATTTCAGCTAAACAAAAGCTAAGTAATATAAGTATTTAAAATGTGAAATATATATTAATTTCCAATGTACCTCATTAAGTTGTGCAATGGTATCATTTATATTTTTTGCATCCGAAAACTGAGGGGTTTCTTTGTAAGCCTGAAGCATCCGTTCCAAGCCTTTAAAAAATATAAATACAAGGATTTGCTCAGTCTTCATAAATTTCTAAACAATCCTGGAAATCAACCATGATATAATAGCATGGTTAGCAAATTTCCATTACTTACATTAAAATATTTTTAAAACTCTTTGGGTTCTGAACACAATGTACCATATGTTAGAATAAAGCAATATACATGCTATTAAAAAGAACAGAACAACAAAAGAACTGAAACAATATTAGAATGTACACAATCATCTACTTTCAAGGGTAGAAGTAGCAATCAAAAGGAACATTATTCAGACACCCCCAGTTTTGTTTCAATTCTAGTGTGTCCTGTTTAATATCAATACAAACTTTAGAGCCTACCTATCATATTTTAACCTTGGAACAGTTGAAAAGCCTGTTCCAAATTGAAGATTTACTTGCATTCCTACCCTACATCCTCAAAGCTCTATAAGTACTGGGAAAGTTCCTGTTTCACATGAATATTAAAAAGTTGGACATAGCTCATTCTATTAAGTAGAATTTTTGCCCTTGTATCCATTATTGATCCATGAACTTGACTGGGAAAAATTTACATTATTTTTTTATTAAATTCTAACCTCTAAGTTAATTCTTTTTATTCATAGGCAAGAAAGTACTGTATGGCCTCTAAACGCTCAAAAAAATATTAACTTCAATATATTTCATTATCTAAAATTATACTCCAAAAAAGCTATTGTCTTTTTAACAATTTAATGCATTTTAATAAATGAACACAGGTATCTCTATATTAAACATCTCTTAGTTTTTAAATATTTTGATAACAATATGAGCGGGATTGGTTTCCTTTGTAATGTAATCACTCTATCTCTCTATCATCTATATCTATTATCTCTCTCGCTTTATCATCTATCTACGATATGGATAGATAGCAGATACAATAAAATAAAATATGTAAATTTATGTAAAAAGACTCTTCCAAAGATGTCTGAAGTCACCTAAGAGTTTCCCCAGGGTACCGTGTTTTTTACCGTGTTTTTTAAGGCATTTACGATAGTCGATTTCCCTGGTTATTTTAGGTAATAGGTTCCCCTTGTTTGACTCTCAAAATTTTCATTGGGCTTCTTTAACTTTGGAAGAGCTACCATAGAAAGGCACAGACTAGATACACCTTCTCCTTGTGTAAATGATCAAGTATAAAATGCTTAAAATGTGAGGTAACCTGTTTTGTCCTGTAGGACCTTTTCCAAATCTGCCTGTACCCGTGTTATTTTAGCTTTGATGGCAGTTTGTCTCCTCTCTTTTTCAATTAGGCTCATCATATCTTCTTCCTTTCATAATAAAAAAAAAGGAGGGGAGAATGAAAAAAGATTAATATGTTTTGATTAAAATGCAGGCGGGGAATGAAGTATATGTGTGGTAATTTTCTCAACTCATGCTCATTGCCAAGCTGGCAATTTGCTGTTTATTTTAGCAGCCTTATGAATTATGAAGTCCTTTGGACATCAGCATGAAAGAGTTAGATCCCCTTGGCTAGGGGAAAAAAAAGGCAGACAGATGTTGCTGACAGCCAGAATCAAGGGTGAAGCTCACATATGCCCTCCCACCCCAATGTACTTTGCCAGTTTGGTCTGTGATGACTAGTTCTTAAGTTTACATGGAAGTGTCAGTGGAAAACAACAGGTTCCTTGTTGTTTTTAAAATTCCATTATAGGTGGGTTCATTCTGCTCTCCAGCAACCTTTCGTTTCAGTTGTCCCCCGGAGACAACTTCTGTCACTTTCTCATTAAAAGTTTAATCAAAATCCTCAAAGATACCAGATGAACATCTGTATGTTACTAATAACAATCAAGACCAGCTCCCAGAACTGTTAGTTGTATTTAATCTTTCCTCAGCTTTAGCCTTCACTTTACAAATAGTTATAGGGGAACATTTCAGATAGGCATGTCTGTCTGTCTGTCTGTCTCTCGTCTGTCTGTGTCTGTCTCTCATCTGTCTGTGTCTGTCTCTCATCTGTCTGTCTGTCATCTATCTCTATCTCCTTCTATCCCTATCTCCCTCTATCTATCTATCTATCTATCTATCTATCTATCTATCTATCTATCTCTATCATTTATCATCTATGATCAATCTATCTAATTTATATACGACTTATCTCATGAGAACTCTGGGCAGCATACAATAATCAAGTAAAAAACAATATGTACATTAAAAACAAGCATTTAAAAATATCAAAAGTCAACATTAAAAAATTAGAGATTAATTTAAAAAACATTCAATATATTTTAAATATATATAAAGGGTTAAATAAAAATTGAGACTATGTGGGATGAAAAGTTGGAAGCTGAAAAAAGCAATTCTATATTAATCTTGAATCTTTTCATATGGCAGTAGAAATTTATGTTATTGAAATCTATGTCCCTGTGAAATAGACATGACCCTTTATGGCTTTTCTCCATGTTGATATGTGACCAGAATTTGAAATACTTTTTAAGAATTTGTATGTGGTTAATTAAAATACTTGAATGCAGTAACTAATGTTGAGTCTCTTCAATTAAAAATAGAGACACTGAAATCCTGACTATTCCCATAATGATTTTTAAAAATATCTTGTTCCACTATGCTATCATATCCTTGTGCATATCTGATCTGGTTTATACTGAATATCAAGTGTTATTCACATAAGTATTCTGTGTGGCATCGAACCATGTAGATATAAACTTAACAAGACTAGCAGTTTACCTTGTTATGCTATGTATTGATAAGGTTGCACCTGAAAAAGCACAAATCTCTGTGTGTGACAAGCATATTTTATGGAAAAGTGTTTTAATGATGTCTTTCATTCAACATGAATCAAGGCTAGGGGCAGAACCAGGCAGAACCATATAGACAGGAACAAATCTTGTTGTTGAATTTGCATATTTTAGAGGAGAAAATATATTTTGGTTTCAGCTACAATTAGATGACCATTAGAAAGCATCACAGAGATAAAGAAAACTAACTCCTCCCTGATGGGGTCTGAATTTGTGTAGCCGGGGTATGGTAAATGTTATTTATCTCTATGTAAGTAGAGTTTCTGTATTTTCCTTTAAGTGAAGGAAATAAAGCATTGAACTAAGCCATTGATGCTGAAGGTGTTGACTTTCCATGCCATGATTCTCATAGAATGCATTAAAATATGAGCTGTATTGGCACACTTTGTCCACAGTTAAGCATAGTTTATTCAGTCAAGAGACTTTTCAGAATTCATTTAACACTTTGAGAGTACAACAGACTAAAATTTATTTATTAAATTTATATGCTGGCTATCTCCATTTCCAAAGTGACTATAAAATGTGTGTTGGAGATACACAGCTCCAAAATAAAAAATACTTGCCACTTTTAATCCTATTGATTATTAGAGGCATTAAGAATATGTGTGTGCATACATATGCTGTCTCCTTTGTTCTCCTTTTCCTCTCTGTTCTGCATACTCCTGATTAGAAGACTAATTTTCTTAAGTTCTGCCTATCAACCTACTCCACCGGGAGAAGTAGTTGCATCTCTTTTCTTCACCATGAAGGCTTTATATAGGAGCATGAAATGTACTTACAGTTTATAGGAACTTGTGATTTTTAAGCTTTGAATTCTAGATACGCTACAGGAAATGGCTTGGGTTCTACTCATGTACCAGGAAAACCCCAGGGGAAGGGAGGGGTCAGAATGACAATGACAACCATGTGATCAATATCCTGCTCCTTTTGTATGTATGTTGACATCATGTGCATATACAAAGAATTGCACCAATGTGATCACTGTCTTAACATTTTGATATGGCAATAGCACTTAGACATATATACCGCTTCATAATGCTTTATAAATTTCTAAGTGGTTTACAAATGTCAGCACATTGCCCCCAACAATCTGAGTCCTCATTTTACTAACCTCAGAAGGATGGAAGACTGAGTAAACCTTGAGCCGGTCAGGATCAAACTACTGGCTGTGGGCAGAGTTAGCCTGCAATACAGCATTCTAACCACCGTGCCAACAGCACTATGGTTAGATATTCCACCTACCCCATGGACATTGCTGTCATACACATGTGCTGTGGTTGTGAATGAACTGAAGGATTCCAAAGTATCAAAAACACAATTGGCTAGCTTGTGGTTTTGTCTTGTGCAATCACAGCCAGGTTCTACCCCGCCCCCCCAGGACAGTTAATCCATCCTGCTCTACTTCAGCTTCCAGAATCCCACTTGGGAGAAGCTTAAAATGATTCTTTCCATTATTGAGGGCAGGAGATTTGGCAGGGCACTTACATAGTAGTCTGTTAACAAGAGTTCAAGCTTGGTCTCTGCATCGGTTAGTGACATTTCATTCACTAACACCTGCACATCCTTGTCAAGTTCCGCCTCAGTGACAGCACTGTGAACCTTTGCATGGCACTAGAATGAATGACAGATAAGGTTAGATAGGAGAGCACTTCCTAGCAATATTTAATTCAGAGCAAAAGAATGTGCAATTAACATACAGCAATGAGGCTCTGTCCAAAATGAGAAAGAAGCTGGCTGTAACGATGTAATGTATTGCAGAGAAGCAGGAGTTTATCTTTTTCAAGGTCAAGAACGCTCTGTTGGAAAGGGAACAATGATTACTCTATAAAGAAATAAAAAGTTAAACATGATAATCAGAGCAGTTACTTCAATCTTATCTAGCCATTAACCATTAGGGCTTCTATCTAAAGTGAATCCTGCAGAGTTGAATGGGTCTTCATTCACACAGATTAGCTTAGGGTGTATGAAAGTAGTAGGTGGGAGCATTAGATACGTGTAGGTTGCCTTGAGATGACCAAAAAGAAAAGTGGGATAAAACTCAATAAGTCAAGATCAAATCTGGGACAGTCACCGGGACCAGAGGTTTACTAGAGGTTTACTCAAACCTCTGGCCCTGGTAACCGACCCAGATTCGATCTTGCAACATTATCCTGGGACATGTATATTTGCCTTTACTCAATCAGTCAATCTAATAAAATAGATTCTGAATGTACAATATGGCCACTGATCAGGGGCACTTTGAACCCCAGTGATTATGAATTGTCAGACATACATGCAAGAAGTATTTTTACAAAAACAATGCATTTTTTAAAATTAAAATGTGATTTATATTTGGGACTTGAGCTTTCATTCTGGCTTTCACTGTTGAAAACTGAAACAATATTATAGCATTCCGACTGAAAGACAGGCCTTTAAAACGTGCCCATCCAAGCATTACGATGCGTCTATATTATTTGTTGTTGGAAAGAAAGGCTCTAGGTTGAAGGTTTACTCTTCTTGAGTGAAAGCTGATGGTAGGAAGAGAGTAAAACTCCCTAAGTCAGAGGTCCCCAACCTTTGGGGGACCAGGGACTGGTTCCGTGAGAGAGTTTTTTCCCCAGACCAGAGGGTGCGTGGTTTTGTATGGTGCCTGCATCTCACGTATGGGGCTTTGCTTGTTTGTGTGGACCAGTTGCTGGCATGCTGTGGCCCGGTACTGGTCCACGGACCAGGGGTTGGGGACCCCTGCCCTAAGTGACTAGTTCTAGTACAACTGGGTGGAAACAGTTGGACAGGAGATTTCCTTCCTACATTTTTCACCCATCAGTTCAAGTCATGCTAGAACTATTGATAGGAGAGGTTCATTCTGACTCAGAATTTATTTCATAAAACTTCCCTGAGTAAGGCAGATGCAAAATCAAATCTCGTTTCCTTCAAATCAGCACAAAAAATGCAAAATAGTAACGTAATCTATCTGCCTATATAATGTGGCACACCCAGGTCCATAATGATGCATCATTCAAAAAACTAGATGAACAAAGGAATGCAATTGAAATTCGGGAGGGGGGGGGTAAATTTATTAGGAGCAGCTTTATTTCCCTATGGAGCCTTAAGAGTTGATTAAAAGATTACTTCAACAACATTTTTCTGGATCATCCATTTGTACTAACAATAGCTAGAGAATGCAGTTTGCTTGCACATTGTTAAGAGCTGAAAGAAATGGATCCAAACAATCACTTGGGAAGCAGCTTGAGCTCAATCAAAAAATAAGCTGGGGATGGATTGTGGATCTTCCTGACTGTTACGTAGGTGTGTTCCTTTTAACTCAAGAGTACTGAAGGAGTTGGATAAGAGCTAAGGATGTAATTAAAGATACAGAAGCTCTCAGTGGAGGTGGTGATGCTCAACAGCATTTAATTACACTGCTCCAAGAAAAAAAATGAGAAGATTTATGGCCAATTTGTTGATGCTTTTTTTAAAAAGCACTTTAAACAAATCTTAGTATTTTTATTATTTTTTAGATTCTAATCTAGTTCTGGATGGTCCTTAATCTGATTTTAATTAGGTTGGACTCAAAGAGATATGTACTATGGGGGAAAAAAGAAAAGAAAGCGTCCAGGATCCCTTTTGGTCAAGTGAGAGTCTGACATGACTACACACCAACTATTTATTTTACCATTTTAGCAATTCTTGCAGGAAAAGGATAATGTTGTCAGTCATAGCCAGTATAGAATCGTGGAGTTGGAAAGGACCTTGAAGATCAGTCCAGGATCCACTGGATCATATCTGACAGACAATCCTTTAGCCCAGGGGTCTCCAACCTTGGCAACTTTAAGACTTGTGGACATCAACTCCCAGAATTCCTCAGCGAGCAAAGCTGGCTGAGGAATCCTGGGAGTTGATGTCCACAAGTCTTAAAGTTGCCAAGGTTGAGGACCCCTGCTTTAGCCTGTTTGAAGACTTCCAGTAAGGGAAATCTCATCATTTCAGGGGGCAGTCTGAAAGTTTCTCTTGACATCTTCTTTGAATCTACTTCCTTGTAGTTTCAGCTCTGCACTCTGGGGTAACAGAAAATAAATCTACCTCTTTGTCTGAATGATAATCCTTCAGGTATCTGAAAACTGCTGTATCTTTTCTTAGGCTAAATGTATTCGTGTTCTTTGATTGTTCCTTATGGAATGTTTTAATTTGAACATGTTGATTTTAACTATTTGCGGGGGAAGTGGGAAAGCATGGGAATACATATTAAGTATTTTTTTTTATTTTTAAAGCTAATATGTATGCACAAAAGCAGAAGTCAGCCCAAGCCAAGAATTTGTATTTCACTGATCATCCTGTTCTCAGGGAATAAATCTTGGGAACAGGATGAGCTACTGAAACTAAATGTATCCTGAGAACATTGATGTTGCTGTAAATCAATATGCTTTTATCACGTGGTCCTCTTTCTTGTCAGAAGTTAAGGAAAATAATACATTACCTATGAAATTCATATACTCACATTTGATTTTACCAATATAGATAATAATTGTCCTAAAAGTATACCACAAGCATGTGAAGAGGTCTCTGTTTATGTCAGGGGTCTTCAAACTTGGCCCTTTTATGACTTGTGGTACGCTGGCTGAGGCATTCTGGGAGTTGAAGTCCACAAGTCATAAAAGGGCCAAGTTTGAAGACCCCTGATTTATGTACATGTGTGCCCTTTATCCTGTCTTCCAAAAATTGGAGGTAATGATGAGGAAACTCTGATACAGATGAGAGAAAGGAAAAGAAGCTGAACCTGTGGTAACTAAGGGTGAAAAAGGAAGAATTTCTTAGCCTTCCTCCAAAGAATTAGTAGCAGCTCTACTAATAATTTCTTACCTACTGTTACCTACATCTTTTTATCAGGCTAATGCTGGGAAAGAAAAAGTGATTATCCTTCCATAATTAGAAAGTTGTAGGTGACTCTCTTGCAAAGAGCCCAAAAGCTTGCTCTAAGTTTTTTGAGAGTTGTGATCCTGGGAAGACTTTTTGTCATGGGACCATGCAGGATATTTCAAAATAAAATGAAATTGCTTCCTCTAACAATGCCTGCTCTCACACACAGTTCATTATCCTGGAACGGTGCCAAAGATTTGTATGAGGTCTCCATCAATACAGTTAAAATTATTGGCCCATTTAGGTTGGGGATTTATTCGTTACAAATAAATAATTTTCCATTAATAGAATAACAAGTGTGGGATGTTTGAGATGCTGGGAACAGAAACCATTTTGTTTCATATCTTCAACAAAACAGGGTTTAAAGTTATACTTTGGGGGGGGGGCTTAGGTGTTTTATCTTGAACACACAGCTGTAAATCAAACTAGAATATAATTGGAAAAGAAAAGAATCTTGACTTGTTTCCAGCTGAGGAAAAGCAGACCAGAGATTACAGTGCCAGAAGGAAACATTTGGTGACTTGCCTGGTGCCCATTTTCTAATGTCTGCTCCCATTTCACACGTGTTTCACAGGCAGTTAAGTTCTTCTTGTAATAGTCTTCATCTTCCTTTGCCAGTTTGATAGCAGATTTTTCTAGGTTTCTGAGCAACTAAAATGAAAATATAAATGCAAGGGTGTTTTTTTTATAAAAAAGTGTAATTGATTTCACACAGCAGGGGCATTGCTTTCGAAGCAGGTTAATAGGTGATATCTGGACACATGCAAAGAAGGAGAGGAAATCACTAAGATTTGCCAAGTAATGCAGAAAAATAGGTATCAGGAGAAATGTGCTATTATGGGCTACGGAAGTGCTGATAGATACTTCCCCAGAAGGTAATTAGCAAGCAGATACGTGTTCTTCTGGGAATTGAACATCCTGAGTCACATTACCTGTCTGCCTACTCCACCTCATTTATATAATGTCTCCATTTGGGCATATACCTGTCTGAAGACATACCTTTTTTTTGGCCTTTGGGGACGCCAATGGGTGGGAGCTTTCTGTATCACGGAAAAGTGCTTCATGGTCCTTGGTTAGCTCTTTTAATTTCTTCTTGGTCTATCAACAAAATTCATAATTAGGGTTAATATAAGCCCATGGTAGCAACCTCTTAAGATTTGTTGTTATTCCATGTCTTGGGAGTCCAAACCATGGGCATCAGGATATCAAAAGTAAAGAGGGTAAGTACAGGTAATCCTTGACTTACAACAGTTTGTTTAGTGACCGTTCAAAGTTACAATGGTATTGAAAAATGTGACTTATGACCATTTTTCAAAGTTATGACTTTTGCAGCATCCCCATCGTCTTGTGATCCAAATTCAGATGCTTGGCAACTGACTCATATTTATGACCGTTGCTGTGTCCCAAGGTCACGTGGTCACGTTTTGTGACCTTCTGACAAGCAAAGTCATTGGGGAAGCCAGATTCACTTGACAGCCAGGTTACTAACTTATCAACTGCAATGTTTCACTTAACAGCTGTGGCAAGAAAGGTTGTAAAATGGGGCAAAATTCACTTAACAAATGTCTCACTTAGCAACAGAAATTTACTCTTTTTAATGCTCGTAGGCTTATGACTTTTTTGACACACAAACACACACATGGTGGGCATCTTTGGCTTGTTGATGACAACATTTAGATGAGATCTATCAGTCATTCCTTTGAGAATAGTAAATATCTCATTGTTGTATATTTGTCAATGTAATATAGAGTAGAAGAAAATATGCATTTTTAAAGAAAAATGAGTGGTATTTCATTAAAATTAATGAAATTTCATGAAAATTAATATTTGTGCTTATAAGCACTACAAAATTTCCACTGCCATTCCGATTGAGTCTATAGGCCAGGGATCTTCAAACCTGGCCCTTTTGTGACTTGTGGATTTCAACTCCCAGAATTCCTTAGCCAGGCATGCTGGCTGAGGATTTCTGGGAGTTGAAGTCCACAAGTCATAAAAGGGCCAAGTTTGACGACCCCTGCTATAGGCCAATCAAATTTTGGAGTTAGTATTTTTGTGTAACATGCAGATTTCTCGTATATTAGAATATCAAATCATCAGAATTGTAGTGAGCAATGCAAACCCCAATGGATAATTAAGTGCCTTATTTTAGAATCACCTTCCTTCCTTCCTTCTCTCAAATTAGAATCCAGTCATTCAGTATCTTTTTTTGTAGTCATTAGAGAGGTCCACTTCTCAGAAAGAGCTTCTGAATCCCATTTAGGTAACTGGAACCATTGCAGTAATTTCTAATGGATAAATCACTTCCATGTATTTTTGTAGGAATAAAAGATTAAAACTTGCCTTTAACTGTTGGCGCCAGTTGTTGATAACTGCTTCAGCTGTCTTCTCAACTGTATTATCTACCTTGTGGAAAGAAACACCACAATCATGGGGGGGGGGAATAAATATTCCTTAGGTTTTCATTTTTAATATTAGAACTGATATCATTTCAATAAACTACTTTGGGGAATAACCTAATATATTTAGTTATGTTGGACTTTTTAATGGAAAGTAACTTCTAAATTTTTTTTTAAGCATATTTTTTTACAATAGGTAACGTAAAACAAAAAAATAATCCAAGAGAATAACATTTTGTATTTCTTTCAGTGTAGAACTTGCCAGGAGTATGTGTCTACCATATAAGAAAGGGATGGGCTACCTTGATTTTTTTAACCTCCCCCACCCCTCCACATGGACACCAATATTTGCTAAAGAAATATGTTGGCAAAAGCTTTATAGTGAAATGTATAGGAAAAGGGAGGGGGAAAGGAAGAAAAGGGAATTGCACCAACTGATATATATTGTTGTGCACACCATCCTAAGAACAATTCCATCTCCCATTACACTTATCATCAAGTGGAGGGCTTTTTATGTACCTCGTTTCACAAGATGTCCATTTTACAGTATCTTACATCAAATTGACCACAAAGGGCATAATGGGTACCAGTATGTCTTTAGAGTAGAAAGATTTTCTACCTAAGAGACCTTTGAAATGAGTGTGATCTGTTTTGCCAGATTGTTGATTGGCTACTTAGAACCCTAAGAGGCAGAAACCATGGGGTAGATGCTTTGCCCACAAGATGCACAGAATGGAATAAATAATTGCCACAACATAGTCACATTGTTTTGCTCAGTAAAGGCCATGGCCCTCACTGAAATTAGAAGCCCATCCCCAAAGGCCAGATATAACCTTCTTTGCACCTGCATATTTTACATTTAGGATCTCAAGGAGGAATCAGTTCCACTGTAAGCCAGATCCAAGGAGACCCAGTCACCTATGGTGATCATCATCTAGGTTTGTTAGAGACATGTGTCCTGAGGTAGGGTGATACAGTTTTCCTAGGATGGTTTTTAGGGAGAACCATCTCAAATCCGGGCAATAGAGCCTGATTTGAAAGGAACTATTGCCTTTATAGCGTGCTGTCATGAATGACTTTCCTTTTTCTAATGGATCTTCTTCTTGTATCATCCCTCTTTGTCTGTGTCTCTAGGAATGATCTGCTAGCTAGTCTTGGCCAAAGTCAATTTTGCTCATACTGCTGTATTTGCAACATGTTCAGACCTGGGGAATGGATGAGATTCAAATGAAGGATGGTTGTTGTTTTTTCATTGAGAGATATTTTGATCACAATTTGTGGTACAGGCTTGAATCCTAGTCAGTATCATGGTAGGCCCAAATACCACAAGCAAAATGTTGCAGTACTTTATCATAAAAATAAGGGTTATCTGAACTCACTATTTTTTTCTTCTTCTCATGGTCCTGCAGGATACGATTCATTGGGTTTATCGCTTCTGTCTGAATGGCTTTGCCAAGCTTTCTAGACGCAGGACATAAAATATATACATCTATGTTATGAAAACTTGCCTTCTCGGAAAAGAGTATCATTTGCCAGACAACCACAGAAGAAATGGTTGTAAATATCACCCATTCAATCTCCTCCAAGGAGGCAATAAAACTGAAATGTTTATTGTAGAAGTTTTAAAACCCTTCCAGGCCTCAGTAGACTTTGAATAATGGAGTAGGTTCTACTTACCTGTGTAAATCTGATGCAGATTTCAGCTCCTCCGAAACACAAAGCGAAGTTCTATGAATATAGCTAAAGAAAGACCATGGAAAAAAGGGAGATACATGTTTTTATTTCAACTTCTGAGTGAGCAAATTATAATTCCTAAGAACCCAGGAAATGTGACATTTTTACTAGATTCGTGTTTACATTTTCATATGATCTATTTTGGCAATCTGAGACCCAGGCTAATTCTGTAACAGTGGTTTTATGAAATGAATTATAGAAGTGTACTGCTTAACAGAAATGAACCCTGGAAGCAAGCTGGCTACATTTGAAAAGAGTGTTGTGTGACAAAATGATACCTGAGTCATGTGTAGTTAATGTGAGGACTGCTCCATTTCCCCCCCCCCCCCCATATTGGAGCATTTTGATTCAATTCTATTGTGCACACAGAGCAGAAGGACATTCTGAGATCCCAAAGTTAGATATAGACCAGGTATTTTTTTCAATCTGATCACTACTGTTGAACAATAATGGCATAATTTCCCTATTTTGGGGTGGGAAACAGAGTCAAACTCCAATGAAAGCTCTGTAATGCTTTAACATAGGTATTTGAAAACATGGAGAAGCTTCCCAAATTTCCAGTGAACTTCTCCCTGCAAAAGAGAAGATCCTGGTTCCATTCACATAAACTTTGGACCAAGGCTTTTCTTGCTTAGCCCTCAACCATGTCTAAATACAATTCTTTCTAAAAGAGATTGCCCCTATCTGATATAGGATATGGATTAAAATTAGAAGAATGATTCCCATTTGTGACTGGGGATTATCATTAACCCACAAAAGTACTATAATAGTCAGTGATGTTACTCTTGTAATATTTGGTAATATGACACAATTTTGGTTGTTTTAGAAACATTTTAGGGAGCCTGCAGCCTCCCTGTAGTTCCTCGCAATCATCTTATTGCCAATCATCAGGCATGGTGGTTGGGATGCAATCGCTGCAGTTCTCAAATGGAAAAGATCAAGAAAAACTGTTCTCAAGCAGAGCAATTCTTTCCAATCATCAGAACTCTGAGTTCACATCATTTGGTCAGATTATATAACTACAGCCTGTCCAGGGAGACGGATTTCCTTTTGTCACACCCAGAAGAGAAAAAGACTTGGATCTCTAACAACCATCAAAGGTAACATATCTTTACCCTTGAAGAAAGTCCTGGACCAGTGGCAGTGGAAAAGAGCGTAAAAGTATAGTTAATACTTACTTCACTTTTATTTTGGTCAGCATTTTGGCAAGCTTGTTTGCCAATTTCTCCAGTCCTTTACCGTATGTAATCTCCAAACTAGTTCTGCAGAGAAAAGAATCAATGGGCACTTATTCATCTTAAAAGTTAAAACTTTGGAAACTTCACCAATAGAGGAAAAAATGGGCAATTGTGTATGTATGGCGGGGGGGGGCTAGGATGGGGAGAGGAGGGGACTATACAGCAGGAGATAAAATAATAGTTTTAGTCTTGGCCCAAACTGTGCTAGAGCCTGTGCAAACCAGAATCTTCCGCTATAGACTCTAAAAGTCAGACTTGGGGGAAGTTGAATAATATGTGAAAATAAAATGGACAAATCCACCAGTCCAAAGAGAACATTAAAATGAATAGCTAATTTATATGTGTAATCTCTCTCCCTCCCTCCCTCCTTCCCTCCCCCCCTCTCTCTCTCATTGATCTGATCTGATCTGTTAGATTTTTTTATTTTTAGGAATCAGCATCCTTTCATAAATTTGGCAACTTTGCCTAATTAATCAGGCAAAAGGGGCCATATTTTAGAACAGGAACATAGCAAGTTGTTTTACATTAATCAGAGCCTGTCTATCAGGTTTAGTGGTGCCTGCACTGACAGGGAGCAACTATCCAGGGTTTTAGAGTTTTTTTCTAGTCTTACTTTGGAAAGCCAGAGAATAAAACTTCTTCATAAATAATGGAGACTCTAAACTGCAACCTCTCTTTATCTTGGAAAATTTGATGGGCCTTATGTAAAGAATAACAGTGGCGCCTGAGGCATTTCTTTCTTTGGAAGATTTATATGCCACTCATTCCCTTAATGCTTCTAAACAACTTACAAAATTCTTTTGTAGTGATGAGGAAGAATCCATTGAGTTGAATCAAAAGAACCTTTACTGAGAGAAACTGGATGCAGTAAAGTCAGGCGGAATCTGAAGGTCCCGCACGAAGCATAAAGCAATTCTTTTGTTTTCCCAATCCCAACCCCCCTGATCAGTCCCCCAGCAGCCAATGTGATGCCGAGAAAATGTTTTGTTTCACTGTTCAGGGGGGCAGCATGTCAGGTCCACCATCATTCTCTGGTGTCCTGCCATTGTGCTGAGAGGGGATGGGGGATGGCATGCTTGGGATTTTTGCTTTGGCTGTGCGCTTGGGAATTGGGGGGTGGAACTGTCTTCGGAGGTCTGACCCCATAGCTCGATAGTGGGAGAAGCAAGAGGTTCCAAAGGGACTTTCTCTAGTTTCTTAGGCTGTAAAATTAGACAGCAGGAGATTTGTACTTTCAGACTTGCAAGATCGATGACGCAGCCTTCCCAGACTAATTCTACCTCATTGTAAAGATACATTAATAGAACCTTACAAATCTGAAAATACAACTCCCGCCATCTCTTTCACGGCCCAAGAAACTAGGGCTGTCCCGTCCACTATAGCTGCAGACTATGCCATCTCTTAGTTGATCGTTCCCTGTGAAGCTTCTCTTCATCTATCACTCAAGGTCTTTCTCACATACTGTTACATCTGCAGTATCTGCTATTGTTCATTCTTTGACTAAAAAAGAATAAGGATAGGGGTTTTGGGGGGGGGAGCTTGTTGTTTGTCTTTACAAAATGGACAGGACAGTGCTCTCTCGCTCTCTCTTATCTCAAGTAACAACTAGGAATCTGGGATTATGGCTCATCACTGTAGGTTGACAAATGTCCTTCCTTGCCATTCAGCTGTTTTCAATCACGTTTATGGCACTAAATTAGAATCAACACTTCCCTTTCCTAAAGGGTTTCTCAACTAGAATTCATGCATCCTTTAAAAACATTGAAAGGGAAGAATTTGAATTTATTTTTTTTTTTAAAAAAAACCACACACCAATAAAATGGAAAGAAACAGAACACAGAGAGAAATTATGCTTTACCTGTAACGGCCAATTCATTCTCTCTGCAACCGGGAAATAGAATAACAGAGTTGGAAGGGACCTTGTAGGTCAGTGGTGGCGAACCTATGGCACGCGTGCCAGAGGCAGCACTCGGAGCCCTCTCTGTGGGCACGTGTGCCATCGCCCCAGCAGAGTTTGCCAGAGTAGCGAGCACATGACATTTGGAAGCGACAGGGCAGGAAGTGAGCGAGCAAGCGGCGTTGGCCCCCCAGGGATGCCCCGGATATGGCGAGGGACTGGCCCCTGCCACCCTGGCCCCGGCCATGCTCACCCAGTCTGCCGTGACCACTGCAGCCACGCCCACCCAGTAGGGCCACGGCCCACGCCACCCCTGAAGGCACCACAATGCTAATGCAGCCCTGGCACTTTGCGATAAATAAGTGGGTTTTGGGTTGCAGTTTGGGCACTCCGTCTCTAAAAGGTTCGCCATCACTGTTGTAGGTCATCCAGTCCAACTCCCTGCCCAAGCAGGAGACCCTACACCATTTCTGATAGATGGCAGTCCGGTCTCTTCTTGACAGTTTCCAGTGATGAAACTCTCATAATTTCTGAAGGCAAACTGTTCCATTGGTTGATTGTTCTCACTGTCAGAAAAGTTCTCTTTATTTCTAGGTTGAATCTCTCCTTGATCAGTTTCCATCTGTTATTCCTTGTCTGGCCTTCAGGTGATTTAGAAAACAGGTTGACCCCCCTCCTCTCTGCTGGAGGCAAGGTGGGCAGTTCGTTTAGCTGTACCCAGTGCTGGTTTTATCCCTATGCATGCACAGGCATTGCCCCTCCCTCCCTCCAAAACAACAACAACAACAACAACAATGAAGCAAAATGTTTAACTAGTTCCAACAGGTCATTTGGAAGGGGTTTGATTGTTGCTAAGTTTTTAAGAACATAAATACTGCAAAAATTGTTTATACTCTCAATCGATAAATATTCATTTCCAGACAGCATGAATCCATCACCGATGGATAAATAATTATTTAGCTGGACTTGGAAGGATGTTAATGGGATTTTGCACCTTGTTTCAAAGAGTAATTTTTCTTTCGCAGACACCTCTTTAGGGACAGAGGATGGATTTTAACTTTTTCAGAACATCCGATTTAAAAAAAAAAATAACTCTCTTCCTCTTCCAACACATGCGGCTCCTTGTACTGTATTTGTCAGAAGCTTCCTGTTATTCTGGAAATTTCATCCATCCCCGCTGCTCTATAATTCATGTCACTCAGCAGCTCATATTAAAGTCAGCACCACTCTCCTAAGAATTCTCATTTGCACTGTCATGAATCAGTTATGCCCTGTTTGCCCTCAGCACTCATGTAATTTACATGAGAAAACCGGTTCCTGTCTCTCAGCCACTCTCACTGGCTTTGACCGGAACGTAATTTATCAAACAGGCTCCTTGAATGAGGGTGGAGCAGGAGAGGACTATAAGAAAACATCTAGGGCAAATAACAGTTAAAACAGTTATTACAGCCACCGGTGATATAACTGCATCCTTTGAAGGCACTGATCACACATCAGACACAGATGTACATATGTCGAGCAGTTTCTCTTGAGTATCCTTGATTTGATAAGGTACAATTGAATATCTAAAGCAGCCTCAGTTGAAATACTCTGAGGTTTGAATAATATTGGGTCCATAGGTATCTATTCTTTACTACAGGCAAGTGAAAAAACACTAGCACACTCTTCAGGAAAGAGACACACAACTCAGGGGTGCACAAGCTTTGCAGGCAGTCAAAGCTTGCCGACCTTGATAGCTCTTGTTTCAAATGATAAGGTGGCAAGTGGTGACACAGAGCCTGAGAGCTGGTAGGGGAGAAATTACCTGCTTAGCTTGCTGAGATTAAGAATTTTGAGATTAATTTAAATGGCAACTTTGAAACAATCCCCAGTTAAAATCAGAATGGCATCAAATAAATACTTGGGGAGAACCCCGCGTTCTAAGATGTAATCTAGAATCCAAATCTTTTTTGATGAACTGTGTAGGAAGTCAGCCCCCCCCAAAGAAGGAAATATTAAAAAGGCAGAATATTATATTTCCTCAAAGGATCTTAAAAAGGCAAGAAAGCATGCCCAGTTTATCTTAATAGCCCCATGTCTCCTTCCCCCAAGCAGAAACCAGCTCTGTAGAAATGCAGATAACATAATCTTGTCAGAAAGAATGGAGCCAGGAAGCTGGGATTAGAAAGACAAAGATCCCTAGAATCAACAATCCCTCATACCAAAAATCCAACAGTCATTAGCCACAGCCCCAGGGAAGCAGGATATGACCTTTGGGACATAATAGGATTAACCAACCACCATCAGAATACCAGAAAGACACACTCAGACCCAGGTCAAAATTCATGCCAGAAGAACAACTCCAAACAAAAGCACAAGAAGGTATAAAAAGCCACCACTCCCTAATACATGTGGTCAGTTTTCCCAGAGCAATCTTTCTGTCTGGCTCTCCTCTTCAATAAACTACAACCTTCTTTCTAAAGCAGTCTCCATTTTGATTATTCCCAGCTTGGACTGGACTTTGATGAAGATTTTTCTTTCAATAACTGGTAGAACAGCTACTTCTCACATCACTCCATTAAATTGCATATCTGAAGTGGATTCATTTTTGACTTCAGGTTTTGTGTGAACACAGCTCTTGTGCATACATTTATCACTTACTGTGTTATGTATGAACACAGGCATTGTGGTTTATTCAATAAACCATGATTAAAACCAGCCATGACTTCCTGCAACGTGTGAATCCAACTAGTTACTGAGCCAAATGCACGCTTGATTCAGAATCAGGCTGTTAAGAACAGTTCAGCTCCTAAAAAGTTGTGCATTAAATTTTCTCAGTATTATGAAAATAACTTTGATGCTCCAGCATCTATGAAAGGAAGAGCAGTGATTTTTGTTCAACTTCATTTCCCCCTCCCTTTAACTGCACAGATGGTGAAATGTTTCATTCTATTTATAAAAGCATCATTTTCATAAAGACATCTCATACAAAAGAAATCCTAAGGTTTAAGATGCAAGACAAATCTTCAGTGGAGTGGCAATTGCTTTTTAAAAGGTACAGCTAACGAAAGCCACAGTGCTCAAAATATTTGACAAGAAAATGAATTGGGTTTTCAGGATGAAATAAGCTGCAGCTAAAAGTCTTTCTTCTCTCTTCAGTGATAAGTACATCTTAGTAAATCTTATGGAACTTTTGTTATGGATATATACAAATCAACGATAACTGCTACAAAAAGTATCTTCTAAGCTAGAGGTACGACTGATATGAAGAAAGTAGAATGGTAGGTTTCAATTAAATGTCATCCATTTTAAATTAAATGGAACAGTTTAAAATTATTCCCTGCTGAAGTCAGTAAAGCATAAAAATTATAGCCAGTGTAAGATGTTATTCAGAATGAGGGTGTGACTATTCTTACATAACTCCCATCATCAGAAGAGAATCATGTAGGATGAACCAAGTTGAAGAGCTGATTCAATGGTTTCCATGCCAATCAAGACTGCAAAAAGGTGGCCCTCAATTTATTGTTAGATTGTCGCTTCTAATGTCTTCATTCTGTCTCCATGATTGACTGAACCTGCTTGGGACTGTCATCCAACACAACTTGAAGACTATAGGTTTCCTATCTATGCCTTAAAGTGAACATTAGGAAAAGAATATTCTAAATCGTCTTTTTGAGTAATTAAGTGCAAGGCAGCAGATACATTTTGGCATCACTTTTGTTTTAGAGTAAATAACAGGGTTCAAATGAAATTGCTTTGTTCAATTGGGTCTGACGATTTGGGCATTCTATGTTGGAAGTGGCTGATGGGATAGAGAGATCTCCAACCTCATGTCCTCTTGGATTTTAGTCTTTATTTAATCTTTCACAATTTTAATTGTTTTCTATGATCTTTTTAAACTTTTTTATCGTTCTATAAGCCGCCCAGGGTTGCTACAACAGTGAGATGGGCAGCATGTAAATTTAACAAATAATATATAAAATGTGTCAAGTAACTAATCTGCAGCAAAGTGGCAAGGGGAGCACATCAAATAATACTAGAGGTGATCAAAATAAATACAGCAATAGGGGAATTAAAACAGCTGTCATCCAGAACATGCTTTCCCCTTATTAGAAGAGCTATATTGGCTTTCAATTAATACCTGAAATGAATTCAAAGGTCTCCTGTTTAAGATCTTTAAAGCCTGGTAGAGTTTGGAAATGGGGTAACTTATAGACAATCCTCTTCCATATGAGTTACCTGTTCCTTATAATCATCCACAAGATGCATTGGTGCAGTATTTCACTCCATTTTCATGTAGCAGAGCTTATTGATTTATTTTTTGTCACCTTGATTATTTCAAAATAGATAGATGATAAATAGATGATATATTTTAATTTGTATCAACAATGTTCTGCAGAGCTTGTTAGTTTCCCCATTGGCTGGAATTTGCTTCACTGTCTCTTGGGATTCAGTTGATTCAGTTCACTGTCTCTTGGGATTCAGGCCTTTAAAGGGGAATTGTGCCTTGGCTCAGATGTGTTTTGTGTAACACCAATAAAATGAAAGCACCTTGCTCATTCCAGTTTAAAATGCAAGTCGGGTTGATTTGAACTTTCTTGGCTCTTTGTGGAAATGATTTTAGCATCCTCTTTGTCTTCTCTTCCTCTGGCATTTGAGTTCAAATGTTTTAATTCCCATTTTAAATGAATCATCCTGTATTGCTATTTCTGCAAAATCAGTTAGGGCTAATTTTTACTATCAATCAAGCCAGCTTCTTAAACAAATTGACTTGTTTTAACAAATCCTGGCTCCCTAAGCCAGAGTTCGTTGGATTTAGATGAAATGGCAGTCTTGTAGCCAATCACAAATAGAAATAAAAAAATATTCAGTATTTTCCCTATAGGATGTGGCTATGCAAGTTTGGGTAACAGCATACGAGAGCACACTATGATCAAGCCAGACAAACATCATGGACAAGAAATAAAATACAATATTATTCTAAAACTTGACTTTTCCCTCCATGGTATTAGCTGTCCTGGTAACCACTGGGTGAGTAAATTAAACATTCATTGCAACCAATTCATAGTCTCATCTTAAAGCCTGCTCCATGTGACACCAACTCTCTCTTCCTTCCGAATTTTGAAAACAAAAACAAATTCAGCAGCAGAATTTGTTGCATTCTCTCAGGCGGTTCATACATACCTCTGTTGAAGGATAGATAAGAGTTGTTTGCAGTAATTATCTCCATTTTTAGAATACCCTTTCAGCTCTTGGTATGCCTGATCATGCTGAAACACAGCACAGGGATTGAGTCACTTAGAGAGTTTAACATTTCGCAATATTTCAAGCCTACGCTAGGGTGACCTGCTATGTTGTTCTGGCACAAAGCATTTGGAATTGTCTGTACCTGCATGGGGTGTGTTATTGTGTGCTTGTGTGTGTGGAGGGGGGGGGAGAGGAATGAGTGAGTGTCAATGATTCTTCCCAGCAGGAAAACATTGGGAATAAAGGAATATTAAAAGAATAATTCATTTCTTAAACAGATGAACCAGTGAGAATATATCAATGCCAAGATTTGTGAGTGTGCATGCACAATAATTTCAGCTATTAAGGTGCAACAGTTTTCAGCATCTGACATCTCCACCCAAGAAACTGAATACCCGACCTACTCACAAAGAGATATATTTACAATATCACCACACCTTTTTTTAGCATCCACACAAGTGTACATGCCTGCTCAGTTGCCTCCCTCTTTCGAAAATACCATTTTTTTGTGTTCCTAATGTATGAATGATGTTAATTTTTGAAAGCATTACAGTATTAATACAACTGAAAAGCACAAAGCAGCAGAACCTAAACCAGTTTGTACCCACATGTAGTGGATCCAAGCAGAGAAAGAGAAAAATTCTGCTAACTCTATCCAAAAATTATTGTAGATTTTCTGTGAAATATTTGTAACTCCCAAAGGACAAAATAGCAATAGCATTTAGACTTATATACCACTTCATAGTGCTTTACAACCCTCTCTAAGTGATTTTCAGAGTCAGCATATTTCTCCCAACAATCTGGGTCCTCATTTTACTGACCTCAGAATGATGGAAGGCTGAGTCAACCTTGAGCTGTTGAGGATCGAATTCCTGGTGTGTGGGCAGAGTTAGCCTGCAATACTGCATTCTAACCACTGCACCACCACGGCTCAAATACATTTGAAGCTGTAATATATGGATATTATCTTCAAGGATGTTAGTATTTCTCACTTGTTTTTGCAATGCATCTACCCAAAATGAAATTTGAAACATGACCCAGGATTGAGGATGTGTTTCTTTCAGGCTCTCCTCCAGTTAAAATCACCCAGTGATGAAGCTCAGAGAAAAGAGTGACATATGATTTGGCTTCCTGCCTTGATAATTGGTTGAAATTAAGATTCCAGCAAGGATCAGAATGTATAGTCTTTGAACTGGAAAAAGTTAGGCACTTCTGATGTAGGACAAGGGTGGGCAAAAACTTTTACTGGCAGAGGGATATAGGAGGCCTTATACATTTTGGACCCACTTTGAAAGGGGGGGAGGAAGCTACTATTGTTGCAACAGATTTGTTTAACTAGGGAGGAATAATATGTGTTTTTGTCCTTGTTTTAATTCACATTTTTTCAATGTTTTTGTTTAGTTTTGTCTCTGTTTAATTTTTTTCTTTTGGATTTTGTATTTTAATCTTTTCAATAAAAAAAATAAAATAACAGTTTTAAAAAAAAGGAAACCTTTGGATGGTATGTCAGGGCTGTAATTCGGAAATGGGACAAACCCAGGGGAAAAAAATGTATTTGGTTAATTGAACTTCTTAAACTTCACATTAGATTACTTAAACATTATTAATCAGTTTGTTCCAGTATACTGGATAACTTCCCCACCCCAGCTGGTTATTTTGATTGCAGGTTTTGGAGGAAGTCTGCCAGCTTCTCCCACAGATTTCCCACCTACTAGCTTCAGCCAAGTGGGGAAAGAAAGGAACTGTTCTAGGAGAGGAGAGGCTGAACTGGGAAAACAGTTTACGTTTGGGCAGAAGGAGCATTCTGGCAAAGGTGTGTTTTTAACACAATCATTGTAGACGCTATTGTGTGGCATTACCCATATCATAGGAGCATGATGGCTCGCATAGTTAGGACGTTAGGTTGGAGATTAGCAAGCCCGCGTTTGAGACTTGAGTGCTGCCCTGGGGCAGGGTGAGCTCTAATCTTTCACTCCAGTTTCTGCCCGGAGACATGAAAGGAGCTCCCAAATGGGTATCCCCCCTCCCCGGCAACAGTGATGTCACTGGCTAATCTTTTCAACCTGGAAGTGCCTCGGTGCTTCTGACACAAGTGCAAAAAAACCCCCCCAAACTCCAAAAACTCAACCTAAAACCGGCCATCCTTTCAAAACTTCAAGAGTTCCCATCAGCCTCATAGATGAGCCTCAAGCTAATAAACAAAGCATTCCTGAGGGTCCTATGCTGCTTGTGCTCTTTCCCGTTGGGTATCTTCTCCTGCACTTTTTTTAAAAAAAAACCTTTCATACCCAACATCTTCATTTCTCCAGGAGGCCTCCAGGATGGCCCCCACTCTGAGAAAATCACGATGCCGGAGGTGAGCAGTAACATGCCTCAGCTTTTGAGTAGGCACAAAAGGAACTGAGATGCTTGTTGTCAGCTTAAGGAGGAGTGAGTAAGTTGGAGACAGAACTTCTGGAAGAGTGAAACGATAAAGAGGGAAGGGTACTTAGGGCATGCAGGCATCTATGGTACAGCTCAACCCAGTGGCCGGCTGCTCAATCCAGAAGCCAGCTTCCACGTAAGAGCCCTCAACAAGTCGTGTAAGAACAAGGAATTCTTCCTTTTGAAACTGTCCCCTTTCCAAGCAGACATGCAGTCTTCTGTTCAAAGCGAAAGGCAGAAGGAGAGAATTGCACAGAAAGGCCCCGTGTTCTACTCACCATGCAGCCAGCAAGTGGGTTCTTCATTCTGAACTGCCTGTTTATTGCTGTAGCATTTCCAGTTTGGTCTAAGACTAAGGCTGGGTGTTTCACGGCAAGAAATTAGGTCAGATGAGCAAAGCAAATACAAAGTAGTTAAGGGACTAGCCCAATGGGTGATTGTTATCCAGTGTACTTCCTGATAGACAAGGAAAAATCAAAAGGCTGCAAGCAGTTGGGAGAGTGTTTTCTGAGCATTTTTTTTAAATCAGCCTGCAAACAGAACACCACTGTAGAATGAAAAGTGATCCCACTAGGGTAAAGTGGGCAAAGGGTTGGATTAGAACTGACAGCCCTCTCTTGTAATTCAGATCCTCAGTCATAAAACTCAATAGGTGACTCTGGATCAGTTATGTGTCTGAGACCTTTACCACTTCACTGATGGTAAACTTGAAGCATCCATACTGGACTGCACACAAGAAAGCTAGACAATCAATGTAGCAAACATCTCTGTCCAGGTTTTCCCAAGAACCTGCAGCATAACTGAATTACATTGAGTAACTGTCCCTGATAGGTGATAGATTACAACTTCCACAACTTCTCCAAAGTACTGCAGACCCTCCCTTGATGTAATTCCATAAGCACATTAAAGTTGTTTTAATTCAGTAACATTTTCTACTCTTGGTGTTTTTCCAAAGAAAAGTTTCAGAAGTAAATGCAAGACCCAAGCAAATATAGAGCTTTCTTTTTGGTGTCCTGCTTCTTAGCTTCTCCATGGACCCAAGGTAGCTGCCAAAGATATTCAACTCCACTCTCAACTCTTGAGATATTTAAAAGCATATAAGGACATTATTCAGTCTGGATTTATGAAAAGGGCCATGGGAAGCATCCCAAAAAAGGAAGGATCAGAGGTCAATGCTTGTGAGAGATGAAGATGGCAAAGAAGCTGTCGATAAATGTTGGGATAGTTATACTGCCCCATGGGCCATTCTTGATGTCCACAAGGAAATGTGTCTTATTCCTTAAGCCGAAGACAGGCATTTCTGCTATTCCCTTCCCAATCTTCCCTCAAAACATCTTCCAAGCACATTGAACAATTCAAGGTGTGCCCATCTTCCTTTGCCCAAGACAAGAGCAAACACAGGCAAGTCACACCTAGGCTTATGCAACCTATTTTCATTCAAGGTGTAGTAGGCTCGGATTGAAGATATCATAATACTGACAAACCTGTTAGGTAGCTAGCTAAAAAAGAAGACTAGACTGATTATCTTAAGGACCATCTATCTCAATTTCTGCCCATCCTGTATAATCAGGCAGATCAGGCATAATCTAATACAGTGGTTCTCAACCTTTTTAATGCTGTGACCCCCAGCCGGTCATAAGTCGAGGACTAAACTGGTCGTAAGTCGAGGACTAAACCGGTCGTAAGTCGAGGACTACCCAACCGGTCGTAAGTCGAGGACTTTCCCTGCCCGGGAGCGCCATGCATGCGTGGTTCTGCCCCCTGCGCCGGCCGAGGCGTAGCTGGCAAGCGGCAGAGACGGAGCAGGCCAATCACCAGCTGGCCCAGCTCAAGGGAGGTAAGGCACCCGCCGGAAAAGGGGAAAAAAATGGCGGACAGCCTTGCTTGGCGACCCCCGTGAAATGGTCGATCGACCCCAAATGGGGTCGCGACCCATAGGTTGAGAACCGCTGATCTAATATCATCAGTCAGGACCAGGAAGCACATCTTTCTCTCAAGGCACTTGTCTCTAAACAGCATCCTCTCTGATATCCACATGGTCCACATCCTGAAGGCGCTTTAAAAGTCTTCAAAAACCTGGCTGTTTCCCCAGGCTTTGAATTGAGTTGAGTGGCAAGTCCATCATTGAATTTTTAAAGTTGCTTTCAATGTTTCTCTTCTGGACAGATATCATTCTTGTTCTTGTTTTTTGTTCTTACTGTTTTGAATGTTACAGTGCTCAGAATCTTTTATGGAGTTGGGTGGACTTCTAAATCTGACAAACAATAAACAAGACACATTGGCTCAAGAACAATAATTTAACACTGTATGAACCAGGACAAGTTTCGGTTCTTTTATATGGTTTTAAAAAAATACATAGTGTGATATGTAAATCCAGCCAGTCATACATGCAGCCTGAAACAATCTCCATTGTGTAGAATATTGAGAAAAAACATGATTTGATGTTTGCAGAAGCGTAACAGATACCTGAATCCAAACAGGCTAAACTACTATTCCCAGGCAGTCCAATTTGTACTAAACATATTCAGTAGCTGTTGAATACTAAACCAAAAACAAAAATGGAGGAAGGGTGAAGAACATTGCTTGTATCTCTCGAGGAGGTATGGCTCCCTAGTACTCCAAGCAGAAAATCTGCTCAGGTTGGTGGTACAATATATTTTACTGCAGATCCATCTTGTACATTCTAGGTAAGAGTTTAGTCTTCTTTTAGAGTTTCACCTGGATACATAGAGATTCAGGTGAGCAGAGATTGTTCTCCAGCCCCTGAAAGTGAGATGTAACCCCATTGGCCTGGAAACAAATACCTCTCTTGATACCATTTAGGACAGAACTGTGGTCTCAGGAAAATAAATGTGTTGAGAAATTACATAAATCAAAGAAAGAACACCTCTAGGTGCTCTGACCTATCTTACTATATTTGAAATTATTAAAAAAAGAAGCAACAACAAAAATCCATTCTTATCTTTATTTTCATAAATGTCTGTAGGCTTTCTCAGAAGATGAAAAAGAGTGGTGGTGATGCCTCATTTGGAAGGGATTGAAGAAAAGTATATTCTTGAAGGGCCTCCTGAGTGCCTAACACAGTGATGGACTTAAGTTACATGAGGACAGCCTCCACCTGAAGGTTAGCAAATAGTAATAATAGTAATATTATTATTATTATTATTATTATTATTAATAATAATAATAATAATAATAATAGTAATAATAATAATAAAGTTGGAAGGGACCTTGGAGGTCATCGAGTCCAACCCCCTGCTCAGGCAGGAAACCCTATACCATTTCAGACAAATGGCTGTCCAGTCTCTTCTTAAAAACTTCCAGTGTTGGAGCATTCACCGCTTCTGGAGGCAGGTTGTTCCACTGGTTAATTGTTCTGTCAGAAAAAGTCTCCTTAGTTCTAAGTTGCTTCTCTCCTTGATCAGTTTCCATCCGTTGCTTCTTGTCCTGCCCTCAGGTGCTTTGAAGAATAGCTTGACTCCCTCTTCTTTCTGGCAGCCCCTGAGATATTGGAACACTGCTATCATGTCCCCCCTCGTCCTTCTCTTCATTAAACTAGACATACCCAATTCCAGCAACCGTTCCTTATATGTTTTAGCCTCCAGTCCCCTAATCATCTTTGTTGCTCTTCTCTGTACTCTTTCTAGAGTCTCAGCATCTTTTTTACATCGTGGTGACCAAAACTGGATGCNAGCACTGTGTTGGCCTTTTTGGCAGCTGCAGCACACTGCTGGCTCATATTTAAGTGATTGTCCACTAGGACTCCGAGATCCCTCTCACAGTTACTACTATTGAGTAAGGTACCCCCTATACTATACCTGTACATTTGGTTTTTCTTGCCTAAATGTAGAACCTTACTTTTTTCACCATTGAATTTCATTTTGTTAGATAGCACCCAAATACTTTGTAGTAAGACAAATCGTTGATTAGTCCAACCAATTACCAAAGAAGATAATAGAATACCCTTTTCTAGATAGGGTCAAGCTCACTCCAACAAACATTTGTTGGGATACTTTCGGTTGGGTTTCTACACCATGCAGGAAATTCTGTAAAAAACAAACAAACCAACAATGGATGAAATTTAAGGAAAGAGTCTTTATTGACAAATCAGCATCAACTCACCTAAGCAGATTTTTCTATACATTTAAAATAGTATTGGGAAATGGGAGCAGCAAATTTATTTTTTGCCTTCATGGAATCATTGAATTATATGATTTTTTAAATCCCATACTCTTCTAGCAGTTAGTTCCACTCTCCAAGAAAGCAGTACTTTGAGAGAATGGTATGACTCAGACATTCACAGATTTTGCAAAAATGATTTTGATCCAAGGTTAAAATAAAATATGTCCTTGATATTGACAATGGTGCATGTGGCACTGTCAATACTAAGAAAATACTCTGCTCACTAATACAATCCCTAGGATTTGCCTCTTGAGATTATTTTAATAAGTTACAATTTATGAATATCTGTCTCACTGACAGGAGGATCTTCCATTTGGGCGAGTAGAAATTTTCACTGATTCCTCTGTTTTCAATCTGCTTCAGAGGCAAAATTGCTTGTGGGGACAGCAGAAAATGGTGACGCATCATTTTCGGAAACTTGTGTTGGATCAGATAACCTTTTCGGGCAGGAGATGGCTTGTATCCAATGTAAATAGGAACTAAAACCAGCATTATTATGGAAAAGACATTTCCATACTGAGGTTCTACCAGTTTTTATCTGAACTTTGCTTTGCCCAAAGAATTATTTCATTTCTATCCTGACTTTCAATCAAGGAACATCAAGGTGGTAAGAGCAACAATGTTCACACAGCGTTCTCCCATCACTAGCCAAAGCTCCTTATTGTGAGTTGTGTTCAACTATGTTCCTGGTGCCTGAGGTCACAGTTTATTGAACGTATGCAAACGTTTCCATATGCTACTGGAAAGTAAATGGGTTGCATGTGTGTTGCTCAATTATGATGTGCTTTAGGCTTATCATGTTTTATGGCTTGGCATGAAGTGGGAGTCCAACTCTTGTGGCTTGTAGAGTAAAACAAGTAATAGCTTAGAGTGATTTGTGAATCCAACTTCTGGTTAATCTGCTTAGAGGACTTCAGCCTAGGTTCAAGCCTTAAGTTTCCCCCTCTGCAATCATTTAATTAGAAAGAAGACAAACGAAGGCCTAATGCTTAGTATTTATTATGAAAGTGTTTTCAAATCTAAATTCACAATATTGATTGATTGATTGATTCCAAGTATTTCAGAAAAATGGTTATTTTTATATTTACGACAAAAAGGAGAAAGAAGCAAAATCCAAGGCTACACACACTATTCTAATTTTGACCATGGAATATGCCAATAAGTTCTGATAGTTCTGGGACTTTCTCAGACTGTTCGACTATCTCAAAATCTCAGGGGAAAAGTTACCTTTTTCGGTCCTAAGCTGACCTACTGAATATGGCATAGGGCACAAAAAGGGTGTCACCTTTTGGGGTACGTTGCACTTTCCATGCACACCTGTTGTGGCCCTCCATCGTATCAGATTAGTTTTAATCAAACTTCATTTTGATCTGATTGTCATTGCCAATGGTTATGACCATCTTATTGTAGCGTTAATGTGCAAGGCTAAAGCGAAGGTTGAAATAAATACTATCAACATTAAAATAAAAGGAAGCCATTTCCTAAATATGCAAAGCTGAGCCAGGCACTTAATTTTCACTTCAGTCAAAACCTGCTTCGATGGAACCTACACAAAGAAAGTTCCTCCAAAAACTCAAGACAATTCTGAAAGAGAGAAACTACAGTTGGGCAGTTAAGCAGCAACATCCCATTTATCCAAGGAGGACTCTTGTAGTATAATGAGAACCCTTTTGATTGTTTCTGATTTCCAGATGGCTGGATTTGGAATACTTTGGTCATTCCCACAATAGCATGCAGAATTTTTTAATTTATTATGGGTCATGAGAATTCAGGAATACCACAGAACATGTAACAGCAAATAATAATGGAATACTTAAAATATGAATAACAAGAGAGAATAAACTATTCCATCTGTTTCTTATAGAAAGCCAAAGTTTATGTTGTGGTAAATATATGTGTGCACACATGTATGTGTATATACATATATGTGCGCTTGCACGCACACCTATTTATTTGTGGCCAAAAAAAAACACCAAACCATTAATAGCCCCAAATGCCAAATTTTGGCATGTATTGTTAAAGTGAGGACAGACTGTATAATTGACCTGAACCATCAGCATACTGTATAACCTATATCTTTTTATATATACTGTAGTGTAAGACAATCTAAATAAACTGTTATTCAGTTACATGACAATTTGCCCATTGTTTATGGGAAACTATAGCATTCATAAAGCACACAAACTCTCAATTCCAGTTGTAGAATAAATGGAACAAAAGAATAGTTTCACAGGCGATCAGTCTGAAAAAGATCCTCCAGGATCGCTCCCAGAACTATATTTGATAATGTGTGAAAATGGATGATTAATCTCCTTCTCTAATAATCCCAACTCAAGCATTTATTCTGCTAAAAGACAAAAGAGAGCTACCTCCATATATCAGATACAAGAAAGAAGCCCGCTTCAGCATATGACAGGAGTAGGGAGGAAAACACATATTAATACTTCTTAGAAGAATGGCTCATACCTTGATCTCATTAGCAGCTAATATTGAATATTTTCTCCTTAAACAAAATGGGGATTATTTCACAGAAGAATGTGTATTCTTCTTTGTGGGATGTGCAAAGAAGAGATAGGAAGTGAATTCTGGATGTATGCACCTTCCCCTCCATTGCATATAAATTTTCAGTATGAACCAATGCATGTGATTAAGCTCCAATTAAGGGTACTATTTAAAAACAGTAGACATTGGGTATAAGAGAGGAAAGGAACAAGATGTCTGTGTAAGGGCTGAATTACAAGATGAATGCAAAGATAAAATCACATTGAAGTTTCTGACCCAGGCCTCTATATTGGGTCTTAGGTAAACCAGTCCTATAGGAAATGACAATCTGCAAAAAAGAGGCAACAAACGAGAAATCCACTGAACCAATTCAAAAATGACAACAGATACATGTATTATTTCTTTTTGGCATTTTTAATCTGGCACTCTACAGTTTGGATTGAAACTGCAGGTAAGGCGTCACACTTTCAACTTAACTGGATGTACACCAAAGAAACTTCCGTCTTCAGATGGGTAGCCAATCTTTTTATTTTCTTTCTTTCTTTTTTAAGAAAAACACACCATTACTTATTTCAGTGCGTTCCATGTTATTTGATAACAGAATAAATGCACACAACTATAGATCTTACTTCACTACTCCAGGGCTGGCTACTAAAACATTCAGTCAATCTAAAGGCTACTAACTCCCAGAGAGTTTTCTTCATTTTTTTTTGCTATTCTACACACTCCAGCCATTGCATTTCTAGTGCAAAAAGGGACCAAACGGCTTTTACAAATAAGACCTTTTAAACTTTTTTTTTTTAAAATAAAGAAGCTAAATGAGAAAATACCATTAGAGGCAAAGGAAGACCAGATGGATTCTAGGGAATTGTCCTGGGAATAATTCCTTATTTTGACTTGGGCTCTTTGCAGGCACAATCATAGGAGAACACTGAACATGCACAGATGTGAATACTATCCCCGTTTTCTTACAAGCCCCAGAGTGCAAGAAGGGGCATCTTTCCAATGGAGTCTTCATGGCATTTCTCCTGTGACTTAACACTGTTTACTTATATTTTATAGCCTTAACACCCAATACTATCTAACACCTTTCTAGTCACTGAGGTGCCAACTAATTAAGTTGGAACCCCTTTCTATGTAATTGCAACATTTATATGGACATGGGATTAAATAGGCCAACCCTCCGAATTAGTGTTCGCTTTCCATACTAACTAACTGAAAGGACATCAAACACGTATTTATTTTGACCATCTTGCTTCATCGCAACTCAGGTTCTGTTCTTTTACGCAGCCCCTGGGATCCATCTGCCTAAAGGACTTCAGCCCTAGCATCAAAGAATTGGAGCTCGAGTCAAATGGCGACAGCTATAGTGAATGACAATATAGAAGGAAAAATTAAAAACTCTGGGACCAATTAAATTTTAACTGATATCCAGGAGGGTATTAATACTGATTCACCACAACTGTAAATTTCCCCTTTCCTAAACTCTCTTACACTCTTGAGTGCAGGGCTGTTGATGGAGTGTGTAGAAAACATAAGGGAACGTTTTCCATATTTGCATTTCAAGAGATATTTAGTCACACAAGTAACTGGGCTTTTGTTTTTTGGCCAATGTATTTGCACAGAATACTCAAGTGACCACAGTCCAGCTCAAGACTTAAGATACCTCGGGTCTATGCAACAAATCAAAACATCTGGAAGATTGGGGACCCAGCATTACCTACATCCGTTAGGAAAAGAGAAAATACCAACTGGGTTGGCTTCAGAAACAGTCGCGTGAACTCTTTTCTTCATAGAAATGATAATCAGGGCAGCTAATCATTTTCTTTTTCCTTCCAAGCTCTTCCCATATAATAAAGCCAGGTAAAACACTGTATAACTTTTCTCAAGTTGCAGAAATGTAGCAGCCAAAAAAAACAACAAAAAAAACTAAATTAAATTAAACAAAAACATAAAATAGTTCACCTTCCCAAACTGGCTTACAATTAATTTCTGGCTCATTTAAACTGAAAGCAAGTATCTCTTAAGGAAGAGGCTTTTGGTAAGATAATATCCACTCAAATGAGCCACTCATCTTGTCACGCCAAGAGTAAATGTAAAAATTGGGCATTTTACTGTGATCTATCAAAACTAGCCCTATGGATAATTCAGTCTCTCCTCTACATCGTATCTCTGGGGCCCATATTATTTCTAGAAAGAGTAAGAAAGGGCAACGAAAAGAAAGAAAACCCGATCTAGAAAGATCTCTACCAACCTCGATAGGACCTACCTATCTGATTACATTCAGGACCACCTCGACTTTGATCCATAGAGGTTTGGAACCCACCTTTGGGATGAACACTGACGTAAAGACAAATCTTTTTTTTCCTTTGGGGAGAAGGGGTAAAGGGGTTGTGAGGACTATCAAGGTCTTTAACCCTAAGATCTTTTTTCTATAGCACAGCTATAAAGATAATGGGGGGATCACTCTGACTGCCCTGTCTTCTGCAACACAGAAAGCCCTCGAAGAGTCTGATTTAGATTTCACTCTCCTTCAAAGGTGAGTTTGAGAAAAAAAAAATCCACAGGAATGCATGTAGGATACAATCCTCCTGACTTGTCTATAATGGTACTGATTCTACCTGTGCCATGTATGTATAGTTTCCACTTCAGGTAAAATAAATATATAAATACAAGTAAAGCTGGGAAAGGAGTGATAGTCTCCTAGCTAGCTCTGTGCTGAGTGGAAGGACTAGAAACAAAAGAATGCTGGACTGATTGATAATTGATTGAATCATCCCGGCTCAGGTGTTGCTGATGCACAAGACCCGCTTGATCAGACTCTAAATAGCATTTTGGAACAGCTGGAAGGGTTACTGAGAGAAGGAAACGAATATTGCAAATAATAAGTAAGTAGAAACAAGAAATAAATATTATAATTATTATAAACTAGCACTTATACTAGTTCAATTGCACATGCCTGAAAAATGGATCCAAACAGAAAATTTAAGGTAATCTGCAAGATAGGATCTATGTTGAAGATGAGTTAGTTCATTTGGCTGGAAGCCAAATCAAATTTGCCACTCTGTTGGAGGGTTAAATCAATAAAAAAAAATTGTTCTTATAGCACATATAGTGAACAAAAACGAATGTTCAAACTGACTCTATTACATAAAAATATCAAGATACATTTTAAAATCGGGGAAAAGGACAATTGTGATTGTACCAGCAAGTTCTAAAGTCAGCATCTATCAGCAAAAAGAAACCTCCCTCTCATAAAAAAAAAATCTGGAAAGAGTCATGAACTTGTGTGATTTTGCAACAAGTGAAATCTTAGCAGGCAACTACAATATCAGATAGTGGCTAGAGAAACCAAGCCCAGAAAAGACCTATCTTTAACCTGGCAATTTTTGACCCTAACGAAGTCCAAAAGAGAATCTTGAGGAAGTTTTCTTTTTCATTTGGAAGTCATCTCAAAAAATAAGATATAAAATAAATAAGACTCAAAAACTACTGAAGAAAACACTGCTCCCATCTTGTCAGATATATATATATATATATATAGATACAGCATGCCTACATACAGAAAATCATGTGGCGCTGTCGTTTACAAACAGGAAATAAAGCAGTGTGGTATTAGAAGCTTTAAATATTCCAACTGTGTGTAGATAATTTTTCTGAGATTTAACACCCCCCACACGAAAAAAAAAAAAAAGAAGGAAAGAAGAACAAAGAGAGAGAAAAAAAATCAAATCCTGCATTCATAACTTATTTGTTTTCTGTAGCAAACAGTTCACGCAGCAGTGTATATTCCCGGGATTAATATTCCTCTGCAGAGTTGCTACCAGTAAGGTACCCGTTTGTTCCATTTGTCCCATTGATGGTAGCTGAACTCTGGGAGGGCCTTGACTGAAGAGTGGAGGGTTCCTCATCTGAACTGGACTCCACATCACTTCGGTCATCTTTTGTCTGCAAAATATGTAAGGAAAGGGGGAGCGGGGAGAGGAGAAGGTAAACCTATTGGAATCAGTTGCATAAGAGAAAGGAGATCGGCTCTCTGTTCTGTTGTTTATTTACTTCTTTATTATTGGACCTAGGTATTTGCAAGACCGCCTCCTACCAAATATCTCCCTTCGACCAGTCCGCTCCCACAGAGAGGGCCTCCTTAGGGTGCCATCGGCCAGTCAATGCCGGCTGGCGACCCCCAGGGGGAGAGCCTTCTCTGTGGCAGCTCCTGCCCTCTGGAATGACCTACCCCCCGACCTACGTACAACTGCGGACCTTTGCCTCTTCCGCCGAGCCTTGAAAACCCATCTATTCCATGCGGCCGGCCTGGTGTAGTTTTGATTGGGGCTTTGCTAGGGGTTTTATATAGGGTATTTTAGAGCAGGCTTTTTATTCAATATTTATTGTGATTTTTATTATTGCCTGTTCACCGCCCTGAGTCCCGTAAGGGAGATAGGGCGGTATATACATTTAAATAATAAATAAATAAATAAATAAATAAATAAATAAATAAATAAATAAATAAATAAATAAATAAATAAATAAATAAATAAATAAAGTAAGTTCTTATACGGCCAACTATGAAGAGTTTCTTGGCAGCTTCTCTGCCCCCCATTCAAAAGTTGGGGAACCATCCAGCTTCGCTTCCAGTTGCATCTTAACTATTTGCTTCTGAGTGCGAAATCAGAGAAGTTGAGGGAAAGTTGCATCAAACCAGTAGGTGCTGGGTGAGGGCCAGCTTCTGTGTTTTGCGCTAGAAAGCACACTTAGTTGAGAAGAGCTTAATCCTTTCCCCTTTTTCTGCTACCTTACCTTCTGGTATCTGATCAGTTCAGACTTTACCCTCTCCCAGCCCAACTTATATCTGGTACTGGAGCTAGGCTGGGAGGGAAAAAAGCAGTTTATAGAGTTCAAGGGGAAGTTAGACAGAAGACTTAAAGGTACTCATCCATTTGTTAGACTTGAGCACTAGGTTAGACTTAAGCACTGGGTTTTGCTATTGCATATACGCTCAGTGGGACAGACTAAAATAAATAAATAACTAAAAGTAGTGGCCGGATACCTCTGGTCTCATCCTTTCTGCATTTGTTGCCTCCTAACCTCACCTTTTTAACTTCTCCATTGTGGTCCTTCCTTCCTTCCTTCCTTCCTTCCTTCCTTCCTTCCTTCCTTCCTTCCTTCCTT
>NW_015386769.1:604064-608613 GCF_001527695.2 Protobothrops mucrosquamatus | reverse complement strand
TATTTAAATGTTTCCATCCTGAAAAGGTCCTTAGAACAGGAGGTCAAGAGAACAAGAGTCAAGTAGCTTTCTATCTTTTCTGTCTAGGAATATGCTAAATAATTGTTGGCTCTAGTCCAATGTCAGGCTCGGTCAACAAGCCAGTTGGTCAATTCCTGTCGCATCCAATGGATCAACACTCAGTCGACTTGCAAAAGGCGGACCCTGAGCTTGTGGGAAAACACTAGGAAGAAAACAAGAAAAAAGAAAAACAAAATTGCTGGCTCTACCGCTGCAAAGAGCATGCAATCTTTAGCCAAGTGAATATTCAGCTGAACAATTAAAGGGCACAGAAAAGAAAAGAAGAGAAGCAGCAAACCCACAGAAAAGAGATAGTGTACTGTATTCTCCCTACCAGAGAAACTTACATGCAAAGGATTCCACTTCCCAGCCTTTGGAGACAGCAGAAAGGAGATTATTAAGAAGGTTCAGAAAGAAGTCACATGCCGTTTTCCCGCGAAACAAGAGGCTGCCTACTAGAACACAAATTGAATCCCTTCCAGTAGGCGGCTCAGTCTGGAAGACACAGAAACCGCACAGAAACTCCAGCTATCAGTCTGAAGGTGAGATGTCTGGGCAGATTGTGGTTTCACATTCTGCAACTTTTGCATACTGCCCTTTTAAAATGTTATTTATTTATTTTTATTTCTTACACTTCCCCCCCCCCCATATATATATATATATATATTTAAAAAAAAGAAAAATACAATGCATGAAAGCCAATGCATGTTTGTAACTGCACAAGTGCTTTCAGAAAAAAAAAATGAAAATAGCCCTGACAGGTGTACACTTGCACAGGTAGAGATGCTTGTAGTCCTAAGGAACAGACTTTTGCTTAAGAGCAAACAGGCTCTGGTGATGAACTAAGGACAAAACGGCAATAATAACCACTTGAACCAGAATAATATACTCAATCTAATACTCAAATAATAAATATGTCTTCAGACGGTCAAAAATAAATATTTCAGGCTCACAAATGCAAATTAGCCAGAGTTCACTGAATAAACCACAGTTGGCCAAGTTAGTGCAATACCCTAAAACCAGGTTGAAGAGAAGCGCAATAGGTTGTTTCATCCCCTACTGCAATTAGGCAGCTTGAAGAAGCCGTTCAAAACAATCTTTCCACTGGAAACTAGAATTTAGCTCGGAAATCAGGTAGGATAAAATAGGAAAAAAAGACAGAGAACCTAAAATACAAAAATTACATGGCTCAGTGCTTTTCCTCATATATACCAGTGGTGGCAAACCTATGGCACGGGTGCCAGAGGCGGCACTCAGAGCCCTCTCTGTGGGCACGCGCGCCGTCGCCCCAGTCCTAGGCCTTCAGCTGGGTTTTATAAAACCTTTTCGCTTTAGGCCTCCGCCGCCGTGTGCAAAAAAAAAAAAAAAGGTTCAATCAATCAGTCAATTTCAACTTCTCTTGCGGGCAAAAAAAAAGATCTTGCAAAGTTGGAATTGATTGATTGAACTTTTTAGTCCCACCCAGTCTGCCGTTACCACCGCAGCCATGCCCACCCAACGGGCCACACCCACCCGGCACCCGACGATGCATAAGTGGGTTTTGGGTTGCAGTTTGGGCACTCGGTCTCTAAAAGGTTCGCCATCACTGATATATACAGAGCTCAAAGCTCAGCCTTTGAACCTTTCAGAGAGTGGGATACCCACCTACAGATTCTGTTTCGAGGTCAAATAGTGCTGGGTGACTCTTCGGAGAACCACAATTTGCTAGCTACAATATAATGTACTTCATATAATGTATTAAGATATAAATATAACAAGAATTGAGCCTATGTTTATCAGAAATACTATATTTAAAGTACAGCGTATTTAAAGTCAGAAATCCTAACAGATTTCACTGCCCAAAAGTCAATAAAACATGCCAGAATATTTGCTGGAAAAATAGATGATTAAAAAGACATCAAGAAAAACATCCCCATTTATCTTACCTTGCCTTTCAAAAGAGCTTTATAGGCTGCCTTTATTATTAAATAGGACCAAAAGCAGTGGAGAATTTGAAGTATCGAAAGTAAAATGATAAAGACTGATAAAGCAGGAAAACCACCAACAATTTCAGGCAGTTCGAAGAATGTGGTGTTCAGTATCCTGAAAGAAATTGGGAGAAGGGAGATGCACACTCATGAGAAATAGATCGTACAGGAATCACCAAATCTCAAATTTGTCAATTGCCAAATTAATTAAACGAACCCTTTATCTAGTTTGGTTTTTGAACAACATTCTTCACAAATCTTAACCATGGCTGGGATATATGAATTGTAATTAAAGATCTAGAGATCAGATCATTTACCAGATTTTAGGAAATATAGCTCTGAGTGTAGCTAATTACAAAATGTTAATTCCCAGGGGAAAAAGGTGGGATTAAACACAAACATAACAGAACAGAAAATTAGCAATTTGAATGCTGTTTTTCTGTTTGTACACATATACATTAAAAAAAAAAAAGCAAACTGCTGAATATAAAAGACCCAGCTCCAAATTTTAAATACTTTATAGAAAGGAGATTCTAGCCTCAAAATACACATCAAGACCTCTAAAATCCAAGCAAAATCTGAAGGAAGTGCGAGGTTTGATAAAAACGGTAATCCAATCTATAGCGGGATGTCGGGTTGAAGGAGATGATACACTTTGAATAATATTTGAAATATGTTAGCTTATTCTAAGACCCATTTTGCAAGGATTATAATCTTCCTATTTTATAAATTAAGAAATTCGTTACACAAGCATTCATCTGGTTCTACCACTCTTAACCAAGAATAGTTAGTCTTGACATAAGGAAGCTAATGTTGGAGGATATGTCATTTTTTTCCTGAGTCATTAACTATCAGTATAAAAGTATCTTGCACGTGTAAGCTCAGATTGCAACCCAATATGAGATAAAATCTTTTCAACTGAGTCTTCTTTTTTAATGGTATGCATAGAGTCTCTCACTTGATTCAATTTGAAGCTTTCAACTTTTCTCCCTCAACCTTATTTGAAGATATTATGTGGTGGCACATTTAAGCTACTACAGGCAGTCCTCAGATTACAACCATTCAACTTAGTGACCCTTTGAAGTTACAACAGCACTGCAAAAAGTGCTATTATACTTCCACCATTGCAGGACTCCCATGATCACGATCAAAATTTGCATGCTTGGTAACTGGCGTGTATTTATGATGGTCGCAGTGTCCCAGTCATATATAATCACCTTAATAATAATAATAATAATAATAATAATAATAATAATAATAATAATAATAATAATAATAATAATAATAATAATAATAATAAAGTTGGAAGGGACCTTTGAGGTCATCTAGTCCAACCCCCTGCTCAGGCAGGAAACCCTATACCATTTCGGACAAATGGCTGTCCAGTTTCTTCATAAAAACTTCCAGTGTTGGTGCATTCACCGCTTCTGGAGGCAGGTTGTTCCACTGGTTAACTGTTTTAACTGAAAGGAAGTTTCTCCTTAGTTCTAGGTTGCTTCTCTCTTTGGTTAGTTTCCACCCGTTGCTCCTTGTCCTGCCTTCAGGGGCCTTGGAGAATAGCTTGACTCCCTCTTCTTTATGGCAGCCCCTGAGATATTGGAACACTGCTATCATGTCCCCCCTCGTCCTTCTCTTCGTTAAACTAGACATACCCAATTCCAGCAATCGTTCCTTATATGTTTTAGCCTCCAGTCCCCTAATCATCTTTGTTGCTCTTCTCTGTACTCTTTCTAGAGTCTCAGCATCTTTTTTACATCGTGGTGACTTTTACAACCTTCTGACAGGAAAGTCAATGGGGAAACCAGATTCACTTAACAACTGTATTACCAGCTTAACTGTGGCAAGAAGGTCATAAAATGGGGCAAAATTCACTTAACAGCTATCTTGCTTGCAACAGAAATTTTTAGGATAAATTGTGGTCATATGTCGTAAGATATGATTTACTGAGTCTGGTGGGATGGAATGAAGTGGAATATTTGGTAATTACAGTACTCCCAATTGATACTGATTGCATAGGAAAAATATTGCAATTAGAGTATCAGTAATTAAATAACGTTGCCGTAGTTAAAATTAGATTCTGTCTTATTTTTATTTACTTATAAATTAATTAATCATTCAGCCTAAGGGAATCTCAGTGGTGAAGAAAAGATTCAGCTGCAGCCAATGTAATAATAACAATAGGATACATACTGCATACATTAAGCATGTTAGGATACAATAACAGAAATATAATTAACAATTATGGCTAAACATTACAATTAATAGAATAGTACGAGCACTGCCACACAGAAGAGCTTCTGGAACAACCAAGTTTTACAAGCTTCTATTTATTTATTTATTTATTTATTATTTTAATTTGTATACCGCCCTTCTCCCATAGGACTCAGGGCGGTTCACAGCATATTAAAAACAAATAATATACCCAAAATACAAAAAATACACAATACAAAAATACAAAAGAATAAACCCTGATAAAAGCCGAATTAAAACCAAATATTCCCAGCTGTGTTTCCGATTAAAAT
>NW_015386769.1:595840-602252 GCF_001527695.2 Protobothrops mucrosquamatus | reverse complement strand
GCTGCGGCGGCAGTTGTCTCCCAAGCCGCCGCCTGATTTTCCGCCGAGTCGTGGACCAGATCCTCCGGATATGGCCCAAGCTCCATCAGGAACCTCTCAGGGTCCATCAGTCGCCTGGGACGGAACCATCTAGGCGGTTCCGTCTCCCTGCGTCGAGGGGGAGCGGTCCGGAAGTCCATCCTTAGGAGAGAATGATCTGCTAAAAGCTTCCCTGGGGAAAAAAAGAGACACGAAGATCCAGAAAGAGAGATGTCCTTCACTCAAACCTGACAGATGGTGACTGACGTAGGTGACTACCTGTAGATCAGTGGTTCTCAACCTTTTTAATGCCGCGACCCCAACCTGTCGTAAGTTGAGGACTAAACCGGTCGTAAGTCAAGGACTAAACCGGTCGTAAGTTGAGGACTAAACCGGTTGTAAGTCGAGGACTACCCAACCGGTCGTAAGTCGAGGACTTTCCCTGCCCGGGAGCACCGCGCATGCGTGGTTCCGCCCCCTGCGCCGGCCGAGGCATAGCTGGCAAGCGGCAGAGACAGAGCAGGCCGACCACCAGCTGGCCCAGCCCAAGGGAGGTAAGGCACCCGCCGGAAAAGGGGGAAAAAATGACGGACCAAAAAAAATGGTGGACAAAAAAAATGGCGGACAGCCTTGCTTGGCGACCCCCATGAAATGGTCGATCGACCCCAAATGGGGTCCCGACCCACAGGTTGAGAACCACTGCTGTAGATGGATGCCTGTAGCCTTCAGGGGAGCTCCAGCCTGGGAAGGAAGTGTATTACGCAACATCTACTGGACACAGAAGGACAACTGACAAGCTTGAAGAGAAGCTCTCAGCATACCCCAAAGTAACTCAGCCAATTCCTTTCTTATCTTTTTCTTTCAGTGAAATATCGAGGGGAAGGGAGGAAGAGAAAGACAGAGCGTTGGCAGCTAGTAATGTCGTGGGCAGGTGCTAGCAAATGGCTCTGGGGGAAAGACTGAGAAAATCAGAAACAGAAAAGTTTGGACACTGTAAATAATTCAGAAATAGTAAAGGAAATATAAAAGCCTCCACTTTATCTGTGGAGCAATTGGCTTCCTTAAAACACACCTAGCTATAAAAGATACCTTTATACAACAATAATACTCTAAAATTCACTCAAAAACCAAATGATATTTTTTAGTCCCATATTTACGCTCAGTATAATCTATCCATCTTCTCCAAACCAAAATATATCTTTCTTGTGAATTAGAATAGTTTATTTAGTACTATTTTTAATTATTAAAGTGATGTTATTATTATTGTTTTTAATAACTGTATATTTGTTTAAAAGAGAGTTNTATTTAAATGTTTCCATCCTGAAAAGGTCCTTAGAACAGGAGGTCAAGAGAACAAGAGTCAAGTAGCTTTCTATCTTTTCTGTCTAGGAATATGCTAAATAATTGTTGGCTCTAGTCCAATGTCAGGCTCGGTCAACAAGCCAGTTGGTCAATTCCTGTCGCATCCAATGGATCAACACTCAGTCGACTTGCAAAAGGCATACCCTGAGCTTGTGGGAAAACACTAGGAAGAAAACAAGAAAAAAGAAAAACAAAATTGCTGGCTCTACCGCTGCAAAGAGCATGCAATCTTTAGCCAAGTGAATATTCAGCTGAACAATTAAAGGGCACAGAAAAGAAAAGAAGAGAAGCAGCAAACCCACAGAAAAGAGATACTGTACTGTATTCTCCCTACCAGAGAAACTTACATGCAAAGGATTCCACTTCCCAGCCTTTGGAGGCAGCAGAAAGGAGATTATTAAGAAGGTTCAGAAAGAAGTCACATGCCGTTTTCGCGCGAAACAAGAGGCTGCCTACTAGAACACAAATTGAATCCCTTCCAGTAGGCGGCTCAGTCTGGAAGACACAGAAACCGCACAGAAACTCCAGCTATCAGTCTGAAGGTGAGATGTCTGGGCAGATTGTGGTTTCACATTCTGCAACTTTTGCATACTGCCTTTTAAAATGTTATTTATTTATTTTTATTTCTTACACTTTCCCACACACACACACACACACACATATATATATATTTAAAAAAAAAATACAATGCATGAAAGCCAATGCATGTTTGTAACTGCACAAGTGCTTTCAGAAAAAAAAATGAAAATAGCCCTGACAGGTGTACACTTGCACAGGTAGAGATGCTTGTAGTCCTAAGGAACAGACTTTTGCTTAAGAGCAAACAGGCTCTGGTGATGAACTAAGGACAAAACGGCAATAATAACCACTTGAACCAGAATAATATACTCAATCTAATACTCAAATAATAAATATGTCTTCAGACGGTCAAAAATAAATATTTCAGGCTCACAAATGCAAATTAGCCAGAGTTCACTGAATAAACCACAGTTGGTTGAGTTAGTGCAATACCCTAAAACCAGGTTGAAGAGAAGCGCAATAGGTTGTTTCATCCCCTACTGCAATTAGGCAGCTTGAAGAAGCCGTTCAAAACAATCTTTCCACTGGAACTAGAATTTAGCTTGGAAATTAGGTAGGATAAAATAGGAAAAGAAGACAGACAACCTAAAATACAAAAATTACAAGGCTCAGTGCTTTTCCTCATATATACAGAGCTCAAAGCTCAGCCTTTGAACCTTTCAGAGAGTGGGATACCCACCTACAGATTCTGTTCCGAGGTCAAATAGTGCTGGGTGACTCTTCGGAGAACCCACAATTTGCTAGCTACAATGGTTGACTTCATATAATGTACTAAGATATAAATATAACAAGAATTGAGCCTATGTTTATCAGAAATACTGTATATTTAAAGTACAGCGTATTTAAAGTCAGAAATCCTAACAGATTTCACTGCCCCAAAGTCAATAAAGCATGCCAGAATATTTGCTGGAAAAGTAGATGATTAAAAAGACATCAAGAAAAACATCCCCATTTATCTTACCTTGCCTTTCAAAAGAGCTTTATAGGCTGCCTTTATTATTAAATAGGACCAAAAGCAGTGGAGAATTTGAAGTATCGAAAGTAAAATGATAAAGACTGATAAAGCAGGAAAACCACCAACAATTTCAGGCAGTTCGAAGAATGTGGTGTTCAGTATCCTGAAAGAAATTGGGAGAAGGGAGATGCACACTCATGAGAAATAGATCGTACAGGAATCACCAAATCTCAAATTTGTCAATTGCCAAATTAATTAAACGAACCCTTTACCTAGTTTGGTTTTTGAACAACATTCTTCACAAATCTTGACCATGGCTGGGATTTATATGAATTGTAATTAAAGATCTAGAGATCAGATCATTTACCAGATTTTAGGAAATATAGCTCTGAGTGTAGCCAATTACAAAATGTTAATTTCCCAGGGGAAAAAAGGTGGGATTAAAAGCAAACATAACAGAACAGAAAATTAGCAGTTTGAATGCTGTTTTTCTGTTTGTACACATATACATTAAAAAAAAAAAAGCAAACTGCTGAATATAAAAGACCCAGCTCCAAATTTTAAATACTTTATAGAAAGGAGATTCTAGCCTCAAAATACACATCAAGACCTCTAAAATCCAAGCAAAATCTGAAGGAAGTGCGAGGTTTGATAAAAACGGTAATCCAATCTATAACGGGATGTCGGGTTGAAGGAGATGATACACTTTGAATAATATTTGAAATATGTTAGCTTATTCTAAGACCCATTTTGCAAGGATTATAATCTTCCTATTTTATAAATTAAGAAATTCGTTACACAAGCATTCATCTGGTTCTACCACTCTTAACCAAGAATAGTTAGTCTTGACATAAGGAAGCTAATGTTGGAGGATATGTCAATTTTTTCCTGAGTCATTAACTATCAGTATAAAAGTATCTTGCATGTGTAACCTCAGATTGCAACCCAATATGAGATAAAATCTTTTCAACTGAGTCTTCTTTTTTAATGGTATGCATAGAGTCTCTCACTTGATTCAATTTGAAGCTTTCAATTTTTCTCCCTCAACCTTATTTGAAGATATTATGTGGTGGCACATTTAAGCTACTACAGGCAGTCCTCAGATTACAACCATTCAACTTAGTGACCCTTTGAAGTTACAACAGCACTGCAAAAAGTGCTATTATACTTCCACCATTGCAGGACTCCCATGATCACATGATCAAAATTTGCATGCTTGGTAACTGGCGTGTATTTATGATGGTCGCAGTGTCCCAGTCATATATAATCACCTTAATAATAATAATAATAATAATAATAATAATAATAATAATAATAATAATGATGATGATGATGATGATGATGATGATGATGATAAAGTTGGAAGGGACCTTGGAGGTCATCAAGTCCAACCCCCTGCTCAGGCAGGAAACCCTATACCATTTCGGACAAATGGCTGTCCAGTTTCTTCTTAAAAACTTCCAGTGTTGGCGCATTCACTGTTTCCACTGGTTAACTGTTCTGTCAGGAAGTTTCTCCTTAGTTCTAGGTTGCTTCTCTCTTTGGTTAGTTTCCATCCGTTGTTTCTTGTCCTGCCTTCAGGTGCCTTGGAGAATAGCTTGACTCCCTCTTCTTTGTGGCAGCCCCTGAGATATTGGAACACTGCTATCATGTCCCCCCTCGTCCTTCTCTTTGTTAAACTAGACATACCCAATTCCAGCAACCGTTCCTTATATGTTTTAACCTCCAGTCCCCTAATCATCTTTGTTGCTCTTCTCTGTACTCTTTCTAGAGTCTCAATATCTTTTTTATATCGTGGTGACTTTTACAACCTTCTGACAGGAAAATCAATGGGGAAACCAGATTCACTTAACAACCGTATTACCAGCTTAACTGTGGCAAGAAGGTCGTAAAATGGGGCAAAATTCACTTAACAGCTATCTTGCTTGCAACGGAAATTTTTAGGATAAATTGTGGTCATACGTCGTAAGATATGATTTACTGAGTCTGGTGGGATGGAATGAAGTGGAATATTTGGTAATTACAGTACTCCCAATTGATACTGATTGCATAGGAAAAATATTGCAATTAGAGTATCAGTAATTAAATAACGTTGCTGTAGTTAAAATTAGATTCTATCTTATTTTTATTTATTTATAAATTCATTAATCATTCAGCCTAAGGGACTCTCAGTGGTGAAGAAAAGATTCAGCTCCAGCCAAAGTAATAATAACAATAGGATACATACTGCATACATTAAGCACGTTAGGATACAATAACAGAAATATAATTAACAATTATGGTTAAACATCACAATTAATAGAATAGTAGGAACACTGCCACAGAAGAGCTTCTGGAACAACCAAGTTTTACAAGCTTCTAGAAGGCCAAAAGATTTGTTAAAAGCTTCCCTGTGGAAAAAAAGAGACACGAAGATCCAGAAAGAGAGATGTCCTTCACTCAAACCTGACAGATGGTGACTGACGTAGGTGACTACCTGTAGATCAGTGGTTCTCAACCTTTTTAATGCCGCGACCCCAACCTGTCGTAAGTTGAGGACTAAACCGGTCGTAAGTCGAGGACTAATGCGGTCGTAAGTTGAGGACTAAACCGGTCGTAAGTCGAGGACTACCCAACCGGTCGTAAGTCGAGGACTTTCCCTGCCCGGGAGCACCGCGCATGCGTGGTTCTGCCCCCTGCGCCGGCCGAGGCATAGCTGGCAAGCGGCAGAGACGGAGCAGGCCGACCACCAGCTGGCCCAGCCCAAGGGAGGTAAGGCACCTGCCGGAAAAGGGGGAAAAAATGGCGGACAAAAAAAAAAGGTGGACAAAAAAAATGGCGGACAGCCTTGCTTGGCGACCCCCATGAAATGGTCGATCGACCCCAAATGGGGTCCCGACCCACAGGTTGAGAACCACTGCTGTAGATGGATGCCTGTAGCCTTCAGGGGAGCTCCAGCCTGGGAAGGAAGTGTATTACGCAACATCTACTGGACACAGAAGGACAACTGACAAGCTTGAAGAGAAGCTCTCAGCATACCCCAAAGTAACTCAGCCAATTCCTTTCTTATCTTTTTCTTTCAGTGAAATGTCGAGGGGGAGGGAGGAAGAGAAAGACAGAGCGCTGGCAGCTAGTAATGTCGTGGGCAGATGCTAGCAAATGGCTCTGGGGGAAAGACTGAGAAAATCAGAAACAGAAAAGTTTGGACACTGTGAATAATTCAGAAATAGTCAAGGAAATAGAAAAGCCTCCACTTTATCTGTGGAGCAATTGGCTTCCTTAAAACACACCTAGCTATAAAAGATACCTTTATACAACAGTAATACTCTAAAATTCACTCAAAAACCAAATGATATTTTTTAGTCCCATATTTACGCTCAGTATAATCTATCCATCTTCTCCAAACCAAAATATATCTTTCTTGTGAATTAGAATAGTTTATTTAGTACTATTTTTAATTATTAAAGTGATGTTATTATTATTGTTTTTAATAACTGTATATTTGTTTAAAAGAGAGTT
>NW_015386769.1:577604-595811 GCF_001527695.2 Protobothrops mucrosquamatus | reverse complement strand
CTTTGTTTGGCCAAAAGAAAAAAAAAGAAAAAAGATACCTTTAGTTACCCTACATCAGGGGTAGGCAACCTCGGCTCTTTTATGACTCATGGACTTCAACTCCCAGAATTCCTGAGTCAGCATGGGAGTTGAAGTCCATGAGTCATAAAAGAGCCGAGGTTGCCTACCCCTGCCCTACATCATGCAGTCAGCTCCTACAACAATGGTGTTACATAGTAGTAATGAGACTGTCCAATAAGCATATAAACGGCTTCCCTTTTCATCAGTTGGAATATCTGAGTCATCTTGAACAACAGCCCTATATAAAATGGATTATATGTCCTCAACCTTCGAGTCTTCCTACAGTAGCTCGGTAATTGGGTCCATCCACTTTGCTGTTAGTCGTCTTGCTATCTTTTCCTCCACCTTTTCCAGCAATACATGCTTTTCCAGAGAGCTAGGTCTTTGTGTAACATATCCAGAGGAGGATCATTTGAATCTGGTCAAATTCTTGAGAACTCTTATGTTGATTTGTTGATGATCTATTTGTTTGTTTCCTTGGCTATCCATGATATCCCAGGAGTCTTCTCCAACACCAACATTCAAAAGCATCAATGCTTTTTCTATCCCGCTTCTTCAAAGTGCAACTTTTGCTTCCATAACTGTCACTGGGAAAATCATTATTTGCATCATTTTGAACTTTGTAGGTTAACAAACCTACAAAGTTCAAAATGATGCAAATAATGATTTTCCCAGTGACATCAAAGCATCTGTATATATATATATTTTCCAAGGCCTTCCTTATTACATTACCAAGTGCTAGCCAGCAATGTATTTCTTGACTGCAGGTTCCTTTATTAATGATGATGAACATGATGATGATCATATTCCATCAAGATGGTCTTGACTTTTAGTGATTAGATTTTCTGCATGATGATCTGTCCTTAACCTTGTCCTTTAGATATTCCAACAATATATTCATCCATCTGTAACTGAGTCATCCATCTTGTTGCTTACACCAAAATAAATAGACTAATGGATACTAGTTGTTCATATGCTCTGAGTTATCACTCTATTGACCTAATTCCGGGGTGTCAAACTGCCGACCCGCGGGCCGGATGCATCATAGCGAAACCGTGCCCACCCCATTGCCGACAATGGCAAAAAAGTTGCGATACGTTGCGACACGTCACGTGACGTTGCAAGTTTGACACCCCTGACCTAATTGATACAGAAAAGTATCCTGAGGTTAATGTCACTTATATTGAAAAATGGTAACAACCATAGATTTAATTGCGAACATTAGTTTCCAAGATGCATACCACAGTCCCTCTTCTGCTTGCATTTAGATAAAATAAAATAAAATAAAGGAACTCTTTCTTATCCTGCATTATAGTTTTAAAAAGTGCATGTTTTATTGACTGGCTGATTGCAGTGTTTATTTGCTGCCTACTTGTCAGATATATAAGATGTATATAAATAAAAATGTAAATGTTCGTTTGTTCAAAATCTTAAATCTCTGAAAGTTCTTCACCGATTACTTTGAAATTTTGACACAACATTGCATTCGAATACGCGTGTGTTTTTATATACCTATATTATATAGATGTCACACTTGTGACAGGTAAAAACATGCTTTTTTTGAAAAACACCGCCATCTGTTGGACGTAAAAGCAACACACGCTTTTACCAGACTGAGCCACAGCAACGCGTGGCCGGGTACAGCTAGTATTAAAATATTTAAACTCCATATAAATCCCATCTAAGATAAAAAAATACATCAGTTGCTGTTCTCTAAGTTGACAGATTTCCTTTGGGAATCCTCTGGGGACGACGAACTTTTTTGAGGATAAAAAGGTAGGGCTAACTGGACTTCAGGGACAATCTATTCCACAATGAGGAAACTGCCACAAGAAAGTCATTCTCGGAGCCCTAAATCCCTTGATTTCTCCAGGAGTGGATATCTGAAGTATTATCTTCCTGCTTAAAGAGCATGTCTTAGGTCAATTCTGCTGCAAGCTTTCGAATGTAGCTGAAGACCCATCCTCCAGAGCAATTTTTTTCCTGCTGAGTAATCCAGTCCTGGTCACTTCTGCCACTTTCAAAATGTAATTACTCTGACAGGAAAGCAGCAAGGAAAATAAAAATCTGCTACTATGCTTCCACTGAATTTCAACAGATGGATTAGAGAAGATAATGAAAATTCCAGGCATCAGAACACACAGTCAATCAAATTTTTATTACGGTCAAAACCAGCATAAGGAGGGTGGGTACAGTCAATTAAAAAGCATCTAAAATATTAATAATTATAAAAAGCCAAAAGATATAAAACAGACAGTGTGTATCTGAAAGGAGGAGTAGGAGCATTAGATGGCGGCAGGGAAGCATAAACTTTAGTATGGGGCAGATAAATCTATCAAATTACAGAGCACTCTAGCATGATGAACTAGATGCTCACTTAGACTAGTTTTTGGCACAGGCATCATCTGACGGATTTTAAGCAGCACCGCACAGAACCTGGCAACATTATATGTCAGTGATGGCAAACTTTTTAGAGACCGAGTGCCCAAACTGCAACCCAAAACCCATTTATGCATCATTGGGTGCCGGCTGGGTGTGGCCCATTGGGTGGGCGTGGCTGTGGTGGTAACGGCAGACTGGGTGGGACTAAAAAGTTCAGTCAATCAATTCCAACTTTGCAAGATCTTTTTTTTCCCGCGAGAAGTTGAAATTGACTGATTGATTGAACCTTTTTTTTTTTTTTGCACACATCGGCGGAGGCCTAAAGCGAAAAGGTTTTATAAAACCCAGCTAAATGCCTAGGACTGGGGCGACAGCGCGCGTGCCCACAAAGAGGGTTCTGAGTGCCGCCTCTGGCACCCGTGCCATAGGTTCGCCACCATTGTTATATGTTGTAGCAGGTTTGGTATTTGAAAGCAGCTGGGAAGTGTAGAATTGCAGTAATGGTGAGATGAATGTCTTTGTAATATAGGCACTGGAGAAGCACATGCTCTGTTGCTTCTGTGTGTCCAGAATCATGGACCATTGTCTCTCTCTCTCTGGGTAGGGAGTCTTCCTGTAATGCCTTCAAGGACAGCTTGGGGAGGAGTTTTAACTTTTCTTAAAAAGAAAGGATAGTTTATCAAGCAGCTGGAATTACTTTTAGATTTGGCAAAGCTGTAGGAAGGTTTAGAGCAGGGGTCCCCAACCTCTGGTCCATGGACTGGTACCGGGCTGCAGCATGCCAACAGCTGGTCCGCACAAACAAACAAAGCCCCATCCGTGGGATGCAGGCAGCACACAAAACTACGCACTCTCCAGTCCGTGGACAAAACTTTCTCCATGGAACTGGTCCCTGGCGCCCAAATGTTTGGGGACCTCTGGTTTAGAGGGTCTTTTAAGGTTAGGCTTCAGGTGCATGCCTTTCCACAATTTCTGTTGTCGCAGAATGCAAACCCCATCCAATTTCTGTAACCTGCCACCAAGAGAAGTGGACACAACATGAAACGCCAGCAAGTTACACCAAAATGGTCACCTAGCTGAGAACCACATCTTTTCCATTTCACTGTCACCATAGTCACAACACTATCAAGCAATCAGATGTTAAATGTTACAGTATTTGACACCTAATATTTGTATGGTATTCCTATTGTAATCTGGGCTATGTTCTCTTCCTGCCAAGATTCATTGATTCGTCACTCGGGGAAAAATATCACAATATAAAAAACCTACAGTCTTGAAAACATACAGGCAACAGACCGCCAACAGGTTCTTCTCATAAGTCCTTGAACACAGTCTTCCTTAAAACCGGGAGCCATCTGTTGACCATGCCTGGTATTAACTTTGGGAATTGCAGCCCAAGAAAGCCATAGGTTTCCAGATTGAGTAAGGTTGTCTTAGCATATGCAATCCCATGAAAAAATACACTTACTTACCATAAAGGATATATTCCAAGCCTAGAAATAATGAAAATAACAGCAAACGAAAGGAAGAGGAAATCGCATAGTTTTTGAAACTTGCAGTAGTTTGCCATTTTGGCTGCCTGTAATAAGAAAAGGAAATAGGTCACTTTCTTTCTAAAGAAACTGGGCAGAAATTGTACTGTACAAAATATGCATTGTCACTATTTAAATTTTTACTGCCCTTACGACTTCTGCTTTGAAATTTTGCAAAATATTGTAAGGACAAAAGTCGACCCTGTCCATTAACACTTCTCGTCTTATTTTTTAAATATCTCTACTGCTATCTGGCATCTTTATTTCTCAATTATAATAAATTATAATATTGCATTTTTTATAAGACTCCAAACTTAAATAAGCTTATTCAAAACATTCTGACTTCAACAGGACCTAATCCCTAGAAACAATACTAGGATTCTTTTTTTCACACATCTGTTTCCTTTTTCGTTTATTCATCTATTTTTTATTTTATTGTAAAGAAGTTAAAATATAAAACTCCATTAAATCCAAAAAGACCAAAAAAATCCAGAAAACAATCAAGACATTAAAAAAGTGCATTAAAAAGAAAAAAAAGCCAACACATATACACATGTTATTCCCCCCCTAATTGAATACTGATTAATACATTACTACAATATTGGTGGTTTCCATATCTTGTGTCACAGGCACCCCCCAATTTTTTTAAACTAGTAAATGTATTTGCAAATTATTGACCTGTCTCCTATATACTATATTAATGACAAATTAGTTAATAGAAAAAAATGTCAAGGTTAAGGTTTCAGAAGTCCCTGTTAACAAACTGTTATCATAATCCACTCAGAAAATTTGCCACGGTGTCTTATCTATCCCAAATCGTTCCAAAAGTTAAAAGTAATTCATCCTGAATCAAATATCCATGTTTGTTTCTTAATGCCATCTCTTATCAATTGTTGTCTAATTAAATATAATAAATTCAGTCTTCACTGTGGGTCTATCTTCCCAATGAAGTCCAAATAGAAGTGATTTCCAGTTAGGTATAATAAATCCATTCTCTAATCTCCCTCCTTTTCGTAGGAAAAAAGAATTTGTCACTTCCCGGTTCAGTCAGGCTCCTAATATTGTAAGGATACGCAGGCTTAAACTTCAAAGACAACAGGAGATCAAGTCAGTTAATTCTCTGGCTGTGGGGATATCTCTTTGGTCTGCAACTTTCAGATCAGAGTCCCTTTGTGAATCTAACTTATCCAAAACTACATGCCACTGCATATTTTCCATGGCCATTATCATCTCATCAAATGTTTTTTTAAAAAGTCTCAACTAAAAGCTGCATGCTACCCAGCAGTCTTTTCGTAGATTTCAGCCACCATTGCTTATCTACAATCTGATTCATTGTAACTCTGTGAAACTTGATCAGGGAACAAAAAAAAAAAAAATGATGAAGCAGAAAGAAACAGGATAGATATTTTCTGGCTATTTCAATCCAAGGTTAAAAGAAAAATTCCAAATATTTTGCAAATTCAAAAATACAAAACTCCTGTGGTGAGAGTCTAATTAATGTAAATCAAATAAAAGCACTTCATCATCCAGAAACACTGTGGTGTTTCCTTACAGGGAGAACAAAGGTCATTCAAAACAACATAAATCAAAGGGGGAAAAAAACAAACCAGCTAAAGTCCAGCAAGGAGTTGAAATAAATCAGCATTCCACTGCTGATCAACTTTTAAGAATTGATCAGCAGAGTAAAACAAATTTAGGAAGTGAAACTCAGATGTGCTTAAGAAAACTGCTGAAAGGAAGATGGATTTGCCCAAGTGCCGTCCAAAAGTCATCTATTTGCTTTTTCTTCTAATTCAATCACATTCTTATTATTTGTTCCCTACATATTCAATTCCTTCTTTCGATTACATTTCAAATACTATATACATGGGCTTACAAAAAGTTTTGACAAAGTCTTTGTAGCAGATTTAGGGGACTGAAGGCAGATGATGACAAGTATTTTAGTACTCTATAACAGGGCTTTTCAATCTTTTCACCCATTGTACCACTTTTAGGATACGGCAACATCCGAGTACCACCAGTCGCCTAGCAAGGTGTCAAAAACTTGATGACCAAAAAAAAAAAAGGAAAAAAGTGATAAAGTACAGGTAGTCCTCGACTTACAACAGTTCACTTAGTGACTGTTCGAAGTTACAATGGCACTGAAGAAAGTGCCCCCCAAGACACAGCCGAGCAAGACACCTGCCTGCCCACCCGGTGGCACTCTTCCTGCTGTCCAAGGTTTTCATTGCTGTGAGCATTTCTGTTGAGGATTGGCAGCGGGGGTGGGGTGGGGGGTGTTTGGTTTTTATTCCCCCCCCCGTCTGCTGGGTGGTTGCAGCAGATTTTGGTTACTTCACATGACCCTGGGACACTGTGATCGTCATAAATATGAATCAGTTGCCAAGCATCTGAATGTAAATCACAAGACCCTGGAGATGCTGCAACATTCCAGCTGATCGGCGTTTCTTCTGGGCTCAGCAGAAGTTTCAGGATCAGTGCTGCTTTCCAGCTGATTGGTGCTTCTTCTGGGCTCAGCAGAAGCACCAGGATCAGCGCCGAGCTCCAGCTGGAGCCTGGCGCTGATCTTGGCGCTTCCATTGAGTCCTGATAGCCCTGAAGAAGCAGCGATCAGCTGGAAAGCGACGCTGATCCTGGCACTTCCGCTGAGCCCTGACAGCCCTGCAGCTCCAGCCATCTCTCGCTCAGGCTTGTGCGGTGCTGCCACCGGTTCAGCTCATTCCCCTCCCCCACTACTTTTCTAGGATGGTCACATACCACCTGCCAGGTGCCAATGTACCACAGGTGGTACCCGTACCACTGGTTGAAAAGCCCTCCTCTATAAAGCCCCTATTTTCTTTCTATGAGAGGCAGCTGGGACTGGGAGGAGTTCGGGCTGACAGAGGCAGCTGAACTTCCTCCTGACCGGTAAAATGTTGACTGGAGGTTTTGACAATATCAAAGATTGCAGGAGCAGGTTTTCTGAGTAGGTATAATAGTATGTGGGAATGACCTTGGGAGAATGGATAAAGGGTTGCTGCCTAGGGAACGGTCAAACAAGGGACAGCATAGCCCAGTGATTGCAAAAGACTGAGTGCCCAAACTGCAATTCAAAACCCACTTATGCATCGTCCGGTGCTGGGTGGGTGTGGCCCATTGGCTGGGTGTGGCCAATTGGGTGGGTGTGGCCCATTGGGTGGGCATGGCTACGGTGGTAATGGCAGACTGGGTGGGACTAAAAAGTTCAATCAATCAATTCCAACTTTGCAAGATCTTTTTTTTCTCACAAGAAGTTGAAACTGACTGATTGATTGAATCTTTTTTTTTTTTGCACACACGGTGGAGGCCTAAAGCAAAAAGGTTTTATAAAACCCAGCTGAAGGCCTAGGATTGGGGCGACAGCACGCGTGCCCACAGAGAGGGCTCCGAGTGCCACCTATGGCACCTGTGCCATAGGTTCGCCACCACTAGCATAGCCTGCAGTTGCAAAGTTGGTGGAGCAAAAGGCTCAGGAGGGACCCTCCCTGGGTTATTGGGCAGTACAGTTGACAGTGGGAGAACTGTCACTTTAGATTTGCAAACTTCTGTAAATGTAGCTTTACAATAAAACAGAATTAGTTTATCTGGTCGTTTCCTGTCTGGTTTAGCTGCTAAGGATGACACTAGGCCTGGACTCATGTCCTTTCTTAAGTGCCTGGGAGAATAAGAACCAGCAGGGTGAAATTAGTCAGAAACGTATCAGCAAAAACATCAGGAATGTTTACTTTTTTTTCCCAGCGCTGCTATGTTATATGTACTTTTAAATTTGGTCACATTTTACTTCTGTTGTTGCTTGCCTGTGTTAAAAATTTACTCATATATTATCTAAAAGCTAGCAGTATGTTTTAAAGAAATTCTGATAATGACACAAATAATTCAGGCTGATAAAAATAAACAACAACAAAAAAGGATTCTGAACAAGGTGCAGAAAGTCAATGCCACTGTGTTCATGAGTGTCACTTCCAAAGACAAATACAAAGGTATTTATGGTCTTACAGAAACAGTACCTTAAAACAAATGTCAATACATTATGAGCTTTCACAGGCTACAATATTTGTTCCAGGTAGAGACCATTTTGGACAGCAAAGAATTATTACAAATAACCCTCTCTTACCTCCAGCACGACATCGACAACATCATGAAGACAGAAAGTCAAGGTTCCAACTCTTGTGAAATTGACTACATAAGAGATAATTATTAATAGGACTGTCACAATATGATGTGTAAACATGATGCTAAAATCCTGGAAGATAAAGAGAGAGAAAATAAAGCACGGTTACATAAATTAGTTTTAGATTTTCAATGTCTGGGTTCAGTAATTTTTTAAAAATCTAATATTAGACTTATGTATTGTAAATATGTCATAATTTTTGTGTAATTCTTTTACGCAGCGAACTATGATATACAAAATGCAAAGTGTATAAATTAGAATGCAAGCATCAACTTAGCGGAAACAAATACAAATAGGTTTACTGTAAAGCACCGTATAGCATTGCTCAACTTGTATCAAGAAACAACATAAATGACTGTATCTAAAACAAACACAAAGACTAGGTGCCTTGCTTTATTGTTTTCTGAACAAGGGGAGCCAACATGGCTGAGGGTTACAATGGTGGGACAGCTGCAGGAGCTCCCCTTGAACATTCCTTCTGTAATGTTGCCATTCTCATCTCCCAGAGCTGGTATCCCTGGCTGCCTTGAATAATCTGAATGCCTTCTGCAAAGATCTCAGAGAGGATAGCTGGGGAAAGCCCTGGTCAATGTCGGAAACATAGAATAAAGGCAAAACAATTCTCGTGAGTGTTATGTACCTGCCTGCATTGCTCTGCTCATAGGACTCTTATTGCTGCCTTATAGCATTGGCTTGAGGGAACAGCAAGCAGAGCAGCTGTGAAGGAGCAGCACCCACCATTATATTTTATGTCACCAGAGCATCTAGCTAATTTTGATTCCTTTTTGCAGGAACAAAAGAGCTGTGTCTTTATTTTCTACTTCGATGTTTTTGAAGAGAAAGGAAGTCTATTTTTTCTTTTGTGTCATTTTATTTATTTTATTTATTTATTTTATTAAATTTATATCCCGCCCTTCTCCTTGCGGACTCAGGGCGGCTAACAATCGGGTAAAAATACACAAATAACATTACAAATTTAAAAATTAGTTAAAAAGGAAATATTTAAATTTAATCTAATTAAAATATAATTAAAACCCCCTCTAAAAGTTTCCCCTAGGCCAGTCCCGCNTTCCAGAGGGTGGGAGCTCCCACAGAGAAGGCCCTCCCCCTTGGGGTCGCCAGCCGGCACTGTCTGGCTGACGGCACCCTGAGGAGACCCACTCTGTGGGAGCGTACAGGTCGATGGGGGGTAATCTGCGGCAGGAGGCGGTCTCGAAGGTATCCGGGTCCGATGCCATGGAGCGGTTTAAAGATGATGGTCAGCACCATGTCTCACGGTATTAGGTAGTCCTCGCTTCACAATCCTTGCGGTTATCTATCCCTGCCACCCCACACTGATCTTTGTGGCTGATGCCAGCTGATGCCATGCTCAGGTGAGGCAGCTGCTGCCCCTCACGAGAGTTTGGGGAGGCTGCATGAGGGCCTCAGCAAGGCCTCAGCTGGATGCACCTCATCAGCAGCAGAAGGAAAAGAAGTGCAAAGGTCAGCTGGGGCTAGCAGGGGCAGACAGCTGAGTGCCAGATGGCCAAAAGGGCAGAGATGTGGGGGAAAGAGAGGTGGATGAGGCGAAGACACAAATTGTGTGTTTTTATGTATGGGCACACGTATATAGGTACTTGGCAGAAGAAAGACCATACCCTATCTGCTAGAGCCAAGATATCTATGCATGCTCATAAATGCTATTCGGTTTCTTCAAGGATCATGGACTTCAGTAGATGGGTGTCCACCACAAGTATTTCCCTCTCTCCAAAAGCAAATTAAAAGGATCTGCTTTTTTCTCTCTCAACTCTTACCTTAATGCAGATTGAGCAATTCACACACTCTCAAAGGCCGCACCAGGATGTGTAGGCATGTTTCAGGAGTTGTAAATGGGTGAGATGAATGGCTCAAGGATTAAAGCATTCGTTTAGCCCTTAACACTCCCCAAACCTTAAAATCTACAAAACAGGTCAACATGTTTGGCTCCTTGCTCTGGAAGGCACGGATAGAATGGTGGAGGACCAGACAGCCTGGATTTTTTTTTTTTAAATTAATACCTAGGAATATTAATGGACTTGATAAAGTGCCTTGCTTTTCATATATGACTTTAGTATTCTGAGAAAGACAGTGTGAGTTGGACAGGTATTGGGAAGATTCAATTTCAAGAACACCCTTAACTCACTGGTGGAATATGAATATAAATCTAACAAATAAAATAAATAAACACATGGGGACATTCCGAGATTGCCCCTGGTGTGTTTAATATAAAAATACACCTTATCCTCTGTCAGATGCCACAGGATATAGGAAGAAAGAGACACGTATTCTTTTTATGGCATTATTGTTGCCATAATAGTTTAAGTTTCTACTATTCCACATTAGTAGGATAAGCGCTGGGTTACCTGCCTGAGCAGGGGGTTGGACTTGATGACCTCCAAGGTCCCTTCCAACTTTATTATTATTATTATTATTATTATTATTATTATTATTATTATTATTATTATTATTATTATTACTACTACTACTACTACTACTACTCTAATTATTGCTGGTTTAAAACAGGTCCCAAGAGACAGTTTTCTAGGATATTTTGATAGCTTTTTCTGACATCTGGAAAAGAAAATTACACACATGCACACCTCTATGATGCAGGATAATTAGCAGTTCCTGCAGTTTCAAAATTGGTATTAGCTATTCCAACTCTTCATAAATACCTATGCAAAGGAACAAATCTAGATGCTCTTGGCCAGGTTATGATTTGAAGTAAATGTCACCATTTCATCTGCTTTTCCAGGAAACACTTTATTGTCCTATAGATGAAGCTAAATCTCTTCCTCCCAACTTAAAATTTTAGTACACTAATAACTTATTAAGGTGGCCCTTTTCTAAAAGCCTTTAAATAGTGACTTTGAGATAAGTCTCTAAAAATAATATCTGGCAAAACAGACCTAGCCTAGTCATCCTACCAAAGTGTAAAAGTTACAATAGTAAATTTGACTGATGTGCAGAAGAAATATTCTAGGACAACCATAAATATCTTGGTAGTCCATTCTCTCCCCTTAATTCTTTCTGTATACCATAAAAGTAGCATAGTGATACATGGGAAAATGCTAATTAAACTGCCCACACATGCCTCTTAAGCATACACAAGCTGCACATGATGATAGCCAATAAGGATAATTCATCCCTCATGGCTCATTAGGAGCAGTGAAAAAATGGCATCTGTTCCATCAGGTTATTTTTGCCGAATGCTCATCTGATCAAATGCACTGGACTGCAGATACTGTTCATGAAACCTTAGCCAAGCAGAGATAACTTAGTGGAATAAACACATCAATAACCGAAAAGAGCCTTTTGGAAATCAGGAATCAGTTCTATTGCAAGATGCTTTTCTGTCAAGAGTTTGCTACTGGATAAACAACAGGATGAGCACATCTGTCTTTTCAATATAGTATGGAAAACCATTCATAACTTAGGATTATCCAGTTGTTGGATGTGGCTTGCTATGCCTTCCCTCCTCAGCTAATATATAAAGCTGCAATGTGAACGAAGCCACAAACATTAATTCCAAAAACAATGGGTTTTTAAAAAAACCAGTTGCTATGAAGATTGCTCAGTTCTGTATTTCTGTGTGGCAGACTGCTATGGTTTTCTAACAGATGGAGGGGGAAAAAACCCTCCATTTTCTTCCTTTGTATTTCTTCTTTTATCTATTTGAGACCCCTTTCCCACATGACAATAAATTGACTTGGGGTATCCATGTGACAGAAAAAAGATTCTCTCTCCCATCATGTTGGCAAAGGCAGCATACAAAAGAAACCTGGACCTCTTATAAGTCAAGGAGGGTATGGCTGAATCCTCAAACTAAGAAGTACCAGTTATGGTACAGAGGGACTGAACAATTCTCCTCCCTCTCTTGTGATGTAATGGCCCTGGAGCTTTTCCTGGCATATGAAACTCATGGAAAAAATCTTTGCAACAGAAGTCCTCAGGTTACATTCTTATATATAAGATACTTTTAATGAAATAAATACATGCACATGACTTTTGGTGTTGTTCGCCCATTTCCCCTTTTACTGCATCCCCACTCCTTCTTCTCTACCTTCTTTCTCCCTTCCTTCTCTTTCTTCCCTACTTCCCTCTTCTTCCTCTCCTCTCCTCTTCTCTTTCACCACTCTCTCCTCCAACCTTCCTCCATGTATTTATTTCATTAAAAGTATCTTATATATAAGAATGTAAAAAGAATGTATGTTAATATCTGATAAATATCACAGTATATGTATGGGGGAGAGTTTGGAAAAATAAAAAATAAATTTAATTAAAAAAAAAAAAGAAGAAGTCCTCAGGTTGTTACCCAAGCCATAAGAGCCAGTTTATATTCTTTAAAGTGAAGGGCATGCAGCACCAGGTATTAGTCTCTTGTACAAAGTGAAGTTAGGGGGAAGTCAGGAAAAGCATTTGTCAAACTGTTAACTCTGTTAATCACCTTTAGGTTCTTTCTTGTACCCCTCCACTTATTTATGATACTTTCCTACACAAAGCTGAATATTCTAAGAAACACAACAGATGGGAGTCATGAAAAACCTGAGTCACAAGCGTGATTTTTTTATTTAGGATTTATCTCGCCTTCATTCGCTTTCTTTATATAGCCTTCCAGATTCTTCCATGCTCTGTGTGGGACACACTGGGATGGAACTGATCCTATTGTTTCAGAGCTATACTATTTCACCATTTCATTGTTAACACCATCGCAGTTTTGACATTCTACTGTTTTTTCCCTTCCCACTTATACCATTTCAATCTTTGCACAACACTGAGAGTGCAGAATTAATGTGAATTACTGTAGTCACAGGACAAGTTGAGTAGTTTACACTGCTGTGCAATTTTGACAATGTAACAGATTGATAGTAACAAAGGCTGATTAGGAACCTAAAGGAAGGGGATCTTCCTGAATCAGTCTGAATTGGCCAATACATCCTGCCCAGATCCTGTACCCCAATGGCCACCTTAAATAAGTGGTGAAACACGATTGATTTTACAGTCCTTCCAGCTACTGCTGGGCTTAAGGGCTGGGGGAGAAAGACATATAATGATTTTAGTCTGTCTCCCCATGGATTAGAGCAAGAGTGCATAATTATGATCCTGTTACAACTTGTGGACTTTTAACTCCTAGAATTCCCGAGCCAGCATATATTGGTCAATTCAGAATTCTGGGAGTTGAAATCCACTGGTCATAAAGGGGCCATAGTTGCCCATCCCTGGGCTAAAGTAAGATGAAAGCAACAACCAAAGGACGTAGTGGGGAAAAATGGTTATGGCATGTTTCTTCCATAGTTGTCTGTAGGGAAGATTTGTAATATCTGATCCTCTGCTTCCGAGTGTGAGGAGAAAAGCAGGAGGTACTGGATCCCCATAAATATCTCCCTGAACTTTGAGTCATATTCATTACTTACTCAGGGCTCATGGTAATCGGGATGATCAGAATGTAATTAGCCAATCTGAATAAGCTGCTCTCCTTGCAGTGCCATTGACTAAGGCTTCGTGAGATATTACGGCATTAAACTTTACCAGTCTCCTCCACCAAAATACAACCTTCCCATTTCATCATGCTTTCTTTTCCCTATCACCTTCACAGAATAAAGCTAGGAAGTGTCCAGCTGTAGAGCTATTAGACATGAACTGCAGAGTCACTGGGTTAGGAGGCACTAAAATTTAAATAAATAAATGAATGAATGAATGAATGAATGAATGAATGAATGAATGAATGAATGAATGAATGAATGAATGAATGCTTGTTGGGCAATCACATTTAGGTATTATTTAGTTCAGGTATGAATTTGCAATTTTTAAATTTTAGCCTATAAAAGCAAAAACGTGGTGCCAATCAGTTCTAATATGGGTCTAATCTTCTAACACGTGGGAGAAAAGCCAGGTTTTTAAAGCCTTATGGAAGGCTAAAAGGGTTGTGGCCAGCCAAACATAGGGGGCAACTTGTTCCATAGAGCAGAGGCTGCCATGGAAAACGGTCATTTGGTTGATTTCGGTGGCTATAGAAATTGAATGAATGAATGAATGAATGGCACACTTCCTAGCTCCCATCAGATGATAATATTTAGAGGAAGCGTGCCCACCCTATCTGATCTGGTATGACAGGTAGATGTCCTCAGGGACATCTGGTCCCACAGATAGCCTGGCCTGTATCATATAGAGCTTTAAAGGTGATGATCAGCACCTTGTCATATAGAGCTTTAAAGGTGATGATCAGTACCCAAAGCATGTCCATTATAGTGCGATTTCTTTTCTTTTTCTAATATATTTTATTGATTTTTTTAAAACATAAATCACTTAATAGTTGGTGAGCAGTGTGTTTGCTGGGTTTACATTTGTAAAACAAATCATTAACAATTGGTTTCTATAATGCATAATCCATATAATGGTTTTAGTTGATTTCCTCTTTTCCCAAAATATCCTCTTTTGCAAACATTGAGTTAATACAATTCTTATTGTTTTGATAGATAACAATTAAATATATAATTTTTCCCAATATTCCTCAAAATAATAATCACATCAATATAATATTTCTTTTCTATCCAATCATCCTAGTTGCCTTAACACAGATCCTGTTACAGTCCTTATTTTAGTTTGTTTCTCCCACCAAATTTAGGTATTCTTACTGGTTAAGATTTTCTCAAAAATTAATTACATTTAAAAATTTAACTCTATTTTTCCATATGAACCATGTCACACTTTTACATTTCTTAAGGAATAGATAAAAAATGAAAAAAAAGAAAGGAGAGCAAGAGTAAAGAAACATAAAAAATAACATATTACTTAAAATATATATCCCTCCTAAGCTAATATATATTTATTTCCTAAATTTCTTATTCGTTTTAACCATAATTAAAAATATGTTTAATCTTTAAACATTCCATTTAATACATCTAATCATCTAGTCCTTTAACTCTTATTCAAAACATTTTTTATCCATTATAATTTTCTTAAATTCAATTACATTTAAGTATCTAAAACATTTCCTTTATCTAAGTCATTTCAATTTTTTTATATTACTCATATCAAGAAAGAGAACAAAAAAGGGAAAAAAGGATACTATATTATTTAGGGAATTCATCCCTCTTAGAATGACATTTATATTCCAAAACTTTTCTATTTCTTTAACCATATTCAAACAAATGTTTCTTTTTTAAGTATTCTCTCTGATAATTCCCATCATCTATTTTCTTGGTTTCCACTTTAGTCTTTTTCCTTTGCCCAGTATCTTTCTTAATCAATGTATTTTGCTGAATCAAAAAGTTTTTCCGTAAGTTTGTAAATGTTGCTGTAGATGTAAAAAGTAAATCAGGTGAAATGTCTTTGTACAGGGCTTCTGCCTTTCCATGTTTGTTGAAAATCTTTTTCTTTTTCTTTCTTTCCACTTCTCTTATCATTTCCTTTCTCTCCGATGTTCCTGACATCTCTACAGTCCATTTTATCCAATCTATTTTCTTGTCCTCAGATTTATTTTGTAGTCATAAGGGATAAGTTGTTTTTTCCAATTCTTGTGAATTTTTTCCCACTAGGATTAAATCATGTTTCCTTGTTTTGTTAAGTTCCATTTTTAAGTCTCTATTCTCAATTCTATATCCATTTATCTGTTTTATCTGCTCCTTCTCTGTTGTTGTTTTCTGGGAATTTTTTTGTTGTAGAGTTAACTTAGAAATAGATTGATTTATATTTTCAAAGTTATTTTGGATTTCTTTGTGGTTTAAAGTCATTGTTGTTTGAATTAGTTGCAGTATACTATATATCTCCTCCTGTGAAGTATTTATGTTTTCTTAATATGTTCTTTCTACATGTCTCTGATTCATGATGGCTAAGAATTTGAGTTTTTCTCTTCCTTTCTTTTCTCTGCAAATAACTTTAGAATCCCAATTAAATAGATATTTGTAATCCAAATAGTTCAGAAAAGATTTTTTTCTAAAATTTATAATTCTCTCTTTGTCTACAGCCCAGATTATTGTCTTTTTTTTCACAGCTGTTCTTTATTGTTAAAACTTTGAAGGCCACATTAGCTTTTTCCAGGTTTTGCCAAGTCTTATATTAAAGTTATAGCTGTCATAGTTTTCATCCACCACTAGGTGTCAGCAACTATTTGTTTTTCAATTTCTAAAATGAACAATTATCTTTAAAATGAGAGTCTTAACCATTCAAACAATTTTAGATTTATCCAGATTTAAGTTTTAAATTTATTTCATTTCCATATATTTTGATCCTTCATAAAAAGATTAATTCACTGCTTCGGTTAGTATAAGGGTGGGGTGGAAATCCCCCTCCTTCTCTTTTGGGGGTATTTTGCTTATTGGGGATCTTTTCCAGGAAATTAAATGAAGAATAGAAAAGAGAAGATCGAATTCCTCACCCAGTTTCAAGCATGCTGTTCACAGTTGTGCTGGTTAGTGCTTTTGGACTTCGGTTGCTAGTAGCTTGGGCTGGTCGATGCAATACGGCCAGCCTTTCTCCTGTCGGGTTAGAAGGCTTTCCCCAAGTCGAACGGAATGGATGCCACCGTTCCAGAGTCGCTGGAGCACCCTTCTTTCTTCGTTGCCTCTCCGGGGTGACTTAGACCCATTTAGGGTCCCCAGTCGCGGGGGTGCAGAGAATCCGCAAGCCCGCGACCGGTCATTACTCCGCAAAACCAGAAATCCTATAGTGCAATTTCTTACTATTTCAAAATCATAAAATATTTCACTAAATAATTTAGGACAGGGAAAAATCTGTGACCCTCCCAAAAGTTGTGACCAGCATGAGAAGGCTGGTCGCAGCAGCATCAAACTCTGCAGTGTATCTTTTCTTGTCAATGCTATTCTCAGGAATAACTGTGAGATCCTGAAGCAGGCAGTACCAGGCAACTGAAAGTGAATGCCTGTTTTTATTCCCACTAGGATTTTAAATCCTGCTTACAAGATCAGACATGCTGGAACATGTGTAAAATTTTTTTCCCCCTCTAGGAACAGTTCTGCTTTCTGATAAAAAGAAAAGAGTAATAACAAAAACAATACTAGGCTACCAATTATACAAGGATTTTTTTTTTTGTTTCATGGAAATGAAAGTCACCCAAAGTAGCTCCAAGGAGAGATGGGCAGCATATAAATTAAACAAACAAACAAATAAATAAATCTGACTGCTAAGCAACCAATACATAATTAATTCTATGTATATATTAATGTTCTCACACAACCTTTCCCAATCTGGTATCTAAAAGTCAACTATGATAATTTCCACTAGTACGTTCAAGTTCAGCACTGGAAAAATATCATATTGGATTATGCTATTATAAATTGTTTCATAGTACACAGGCACCCTTAGGTGTCCTCTAAATGTGTTTCATTTCAATTCCCAAAATTTTCAGCAATAGTTGTACTGGTTATGGAATTCTGGGTGCTGAAATCTGTACATCTCAATATTTAATGATACATAAAAGATAAATATTTCCTAAAATACTCCAATAGAATCTGAATAAAATGGTCGGCATCGTACTAAGGAACCAGTGAGCAATATTGCAACCAGCTCCCAAAAGATATTAAAACTACCTAAGGCTAGTCCAATAATGCTAGTAGATTATGTAATCTGACTACCGTATTTATTGGCGTATAACACGCACCGGCGTATAACACGCACCTTCATTTTAAGGGAAATTTCAGGAAAAAAACTTAAAGGTGGGGCCGGGCGGCAGAGAGCTTGGCGGCAGCGGCAGCAGGAGGATGGGGAAGGGGCGTGGCTGCCCGGGCCAAGGTGGGGCCGGGTGGCGAAGGGCCGCGGCTGCCTGGGCCGAGATGGGGCCGGGCGGCGGAGAGCTTGGTGGCAGCGGCAGCAGGACGGTGAAGGGTCGCGGCTGCCTGGGCCAAGGTGGTGCCGGGCGGCGAAGGGGCGCGGCTGCCCGGGCTGAGGTAGGGCCGGGCGGCGGAGAGCTTTGCAGCGGTGGCAGCAGCAGCAGGACGGGGAAGGGGCACGGCTGCCCGGGCCAAGGTGGGGCCGGGCGGCGAAGGGGCGCGGCTGCCCGGGCCGAGG